>NW_027488921.1:0-211835 GCF_050948215.1 Halictus rubicundus
AGAGGATAGGATAGAGGATAGGTAGGATAGGATAGGATAGAGGATAGGATAGGATAGAGGATAGGAAAGGATAGGATAGAGGATAGGATAGGATAGGGATAGGATAGGATAGAGGATAGGATAGGATAGAGATAGATAGGAGAGGATAGAGAGATAGGATAGATAGAGGATAGGATAGGATAGAGGATAGGATAGGATAGATAATAGGATAGGATAGAGGATAGGATAGGATAGAGGATAGGATAGGAATAGAGAATAGGATAGGATAAGAGGATAGGATAGGATAGAGGAGAGGATAGGATAGAGGATAGATAGGATAGGATAGAGGATATTATAGGATAGAGGATAGGATAGGATAGAGGATATTATACGATAGACGTTAGGATAGGATAGAGGATGGGATAGGATAGATGATATTATAGGATAGAGTTTAGGATAGGATAGAGGATAGGACAGGATAGAGGATACGATTATTATACAGGATAGGATAGATAGAGGACAGGATAGGATTCAGGATAGGATATAATAGGATAGGATAGAGGATAGGATAGGATAGAGGATAGGATAGAATAGAGGATAGGATAGGATAGAGGATAGGATAGGATAGAGGATAGGATAGGATAGGATAGAAGAGAGGATAGGATAGAGGAGAGGATAGGATAGAGGATAGGCATAGAGGATAGGGATAGGATAGAGGATAGGATAGGATAGAGGATAGGATAGGATAGAGGATAGGATAGGATAGAGGATACGATATTATACAGGATAGGATAGGATAGAGGACAGGATAGGATTCAGGATAGGATATAATAGGATAGGATAGAGGATAGGATAGGGGATTGGTTAGGATAGGGGATTGAATAGGATAGAGGATAGGAGACGATAGTGGATAGGATAGGGGATTGGATAGGATAGAGGACAGGAGACGATAGAGGATAGGATAGGATAGAGGATAGGATAGGATAGAGGATAGGATAGAATAGAGGATAGGATAGGATAGAGGATAGGATAGGATAGAGGATAGGATAGGATAGGATAGAAGAGAGGATAGGATAGAGGAGAGGATAGGATAGAGGATAGGATAGGATAGAGGATAGGATAGGATAGAGGATAGGATAGAGGATAGGATAGGATATGAGGGTAGGATAGGATAGAGGATAGGATAGGATAGAGGATAGGATAGGATAGAGGGATAGGATAGGATAGAGGATAGGATAGGATAGAGGAAAGGATAGAGGATAGGATAGAGGATAGGATAGGATAGAGCATAGGATAGGATAGAGGATACGATAGGGGATTGGACAGTATAGATGATAATATAGGAAAGAGGAGAGGATGTGATAGAGGATACGATATTATAGAGGATAGTATAGGATAGAGGATCGGATAGGATAGCGTAGAGGATCGAATAGGATAGGATAGAGGATCGGATAGGATAGGATAGAGGATAGGATAGGGGATTAGATAGGATCGAGGACAGGAGACGATTGAGGATAGGATAGGATAGAGGATCGGATAGGATAGGGTAGATGATAGGATAGGGGATTGGATAGAATAGAACACAGGAGACGATAGCGGATAGGATATGATACAGGATAGGATAGTATAGAGGATAGGATAGGATAGAGTATAGGATAGGATTGATGATAGGATAGGGTTGAGGATAGGATAGGGTGGAGGATAGGATAGGATAGAGGATAGGATATAGGATTGAATAGGATAGAGGAGAGGATACGATACGGGATAGAGAATAGAATAGGAAAGATGATATTAGAGGATTGAGGACAGGATAGGATAGTGGATTGGATAGGATAGAGGACAGCATAGGATTGAGGATAGGATAGAGGATTGTATAGGATATAGGACACGGTTCGATAGAGGATAGGATAGGATAGGGGATAGGGTAGAGGATAGGATAGAGGATAGGATAGAGGATAGGATAGGATAGAGGGTAGGATAGGATAGAGGATAGGATAGGATAGAGGATAGGATAGGATAGAGGATAGGATAGGATAGAGGATAGGATAGGATAGTGGATAGGATAGGATAGAGGATAGGATAGGATAGGATAGAGGATAGAATAGGATAGAGGATAGGATAGGATAGAGGATAGGATAGGATAGAGGATAGGATAGGACTGAAGATGGGATAGGATTGAGGATAGGATACGACAGAGGATAGGATAGAGGATATGATAGGATAGAGGATGGGATAGGATAGAGGATACGATAGGATAGAGGATAGGATAGCATAGTGGATTGGATAGGATGCAGGATAGGATAGGATAGAGGATAGTATAGGATAGAGTATAGGATATGATAGGATAGAGGATGGGATAGGATAGAGGATAGGATAGGATAGAGGATAGAGGATAGGATAGAGGATAGCATAGAGGATAGGATAGGATAGAGGGTAGGGTAGAATTTGGATAGGATACAGGATAGGATAGGATAGAGAATAGGATAGGATAGAGGATAGGATAGAGGATAGGATAGAGGATAGGATAGGATAGAGGATAGGATAGGATAGAGGATAGGATAGGATAGAGGATAGGATAGGATAGGGGATAGGATAGGATAGTGGATAGGATAGGATAGAGGATAGGATAGAATAGAGGATAGGTTAGGATAGAGGGTAGGATAGGATAGAGGATAGGATAGGATAGAGGGTAGGGTAGAATTTGGATAGGATACAGGATAGGATAGGATAGAGAAGAGGATAGGATACAGGATATTGTAGGGTAGAGGATAGGATAGGATAGAGGATACGATATGATAGAGGATAGGAAAGAGGATAGGATATAATACAGTATAGGATAGGATTGAGTATAGGATGGGATAGAGGATAGGATAGGGTATTGGATAGGATAGAGGGTAGGATAGGATAGAGGATAGGGTAGGATAGAGGATAGGATAGGATAGATGTTAGGATAGGGGATTGGATAGGATAGACGATAGGATAGGATAGAGGATAGGATAGGATAGCGGATAGGATAGGATGGACTATAGGATAGAATGGAGAATAGGATAGGGTAGAGGATAGGATAGGATAGAGGATAGGATAGGATAGAGGATAGGACAGGACAGAGTATAGGATAGGATAGAGGATACGATAGGATAGAGGATAAGATAGCATAGTGGATTGGATAGGATGCAGGATAGGATTGAGGATAGGATAGGATAGAGGATTGGATAGGATAGAGGATATTATATGATAGACAATAGGATAGGATAGAGGATATTATATGATAGACAATAGGATAGGATAGCGGATGGGATAGGATACAGGATAGGATAGGGTAAAGGATAGGATAGGTTAGGGGATAGTATAGGGTAGAGAATAGGATAGGATATGATAGAGGATAGGATAGGATAGAGGATGGGATAGGATAGAGGATACGATAGGATAGAGGATAGGATAGGATACAGGATAGGATAGGATAGGTAGGGATAGGATAGGATAGATGATAGGATAGGATAGAGAATAGGATAGGATAGAGGATAGGATAGAGGATAGGATAGGATAGAGATAGGATAGGATAGAGGATAGGATAGGATAGAGGATAGGATAGGATAGGGATAGGATAGGATAGTGGATAGGATAGGATAGAGGATAGGATAGAATAGAGGATAGGTTAGGATAGAGGGTAGGATAGGATAGAGGATAGGATAGAGGATAGGATAGGATAGAGGGTAGGGTAGAATTTGGATAGGATACAGGATAGGATAGGATAGAGAAGAGGATAGGATACAGGATATTGTAGGGTAGAGGATAGGATAGGATAGAGGATACGATATGATAGAGGATAGAAAGAGGATAGGATATAATACAGTATAGGATAGGATTGAGTATAGGATGGATAGAGGATAGGATAGGGTATTGGATAGGATAGAGGGTAGGATAGGATAGAGGATACTATAGGATAGAGGATAGGATAGGATAGATGTTAGGATAGGGGATTGGATAGGATAGACGATAGGATAGGATAGAGGATAGGGATAGGATAGCGGATAGGATAGGATGGACTATAGGATAGAATGGAGAATAGGATAGGGTAGAGGATAGGATAGGATAGAGGATAGGATAGGATAGAGGATTGGACAGGGACAGAGTATAGGATAGGATAGAGGATACGATAGGATAGAGGATAAGATAGCATAGTGGATTGGATAGGATGCAGGATAGGATTGAGGATAGGATAGGATAGAGGATTGGATAGGATAGAGGATATTATATGATAGACAATAGGATAGGATAGCGGATGGGATAGGATACAGGATAGGATAGGTTAGGGGATAGTATAGGGTAGAGAATAGGATAGGATATGATAGAGGATAGGATAGGATAGAGGATGGGATAGGATAGAGGATACGATAGGATAGAGGATAGGATAGGATAGAGGATAGGATAGGATAGAGTATAGGACAGGACAGAGGATATGATAGGATAGAGGATGGGATAGGATAGAGGATACGATAGGATAGAGGATAGGATAGCATAGTGGATTGGATAGGATGCAGGATAGGATAGAAGATGGGATAGGATAGAGGATAGGATAGGATAGAGGATAGAGGATACGATAGGATAGAGGATAGGATAGGATAGAGGATAGTATAGGATAGAGGATAGTATAGGATAGAGAATAGGATAGGATAAGATAGAGGATAGGATAGGATAGAGGATAGGATAGAGAATAGGACAGGATAGAGGATAGTATAGGGGATTGGATAGGACAGAAGATAGGAGACGATAGAGGATAGGATAGGATAGAGGATATTATAGGATAGAGGAGAGGATAGGATAGAAGATAGGATAGGATAGAGGATATTATAGGATAGAGGATAGGATAGGATAGAGGATATTATACGATAGACGATAGGATAGGATAGAGGATGGGATAGGATAGATGATATTATAGGATAGAGTTTAGGATAGGATAGAGGATAGGACAGGATAGAGGATAGGATAGGATAGAGGATAGGATAGGATAGAGGATAGGATAGGATAGAGGATAGGATAGGATAGAGAATAGGATAGGATAGAGGATAGGATAGGATAGAGGATAGGATAGGATAGAGGATAGGACAGTATAGAGGATAGGATAGTATAGAGGATAGGATAGGATAGAGGATAGGATAGGATAGAGGATAGGATAGGATAGAGGATAGGATAGGATAGAGGATAGGATAGGATAGAGGATAGGATAGGATAGAGGATAGTATAGGATAGAGGATAGGATAGGATAGAGGATAGGATAGAGGATAGGATAGAGGATAGGATAGGATAGAGGATAGGATAGGATAGAGGATACTATAGGATAGAGGATAGGATAGGATAGAGGAGAGGATAGGATAGAGCATAGGATAGGATAGAGGATATTATAGGATAGAGGATAGGATAGGATAGAGGATATTATACGATAGACGATAGGATAGGATAGAGGATGGGATAGGATAGATGATATTATAGGATAGAGTTTAGGATAGGATAGAGGATAGGACAGGATAGAGGATAGGATACAGGATAGGATAGGATAGGGGATAGGATAGGATAGATGATAGGATAGGATAGAGAATAGGATAGGATAGAGGATAGGATAGGATAGAGGATAGGATAGGATAGAGGATAGGATAGGATAGAGGATAGGATAGGATAGGGGATAGGATAGGATAGAGGATAGGATAGGATAGAGAATAGGATAGGATAGAGGATAGTATAGAGGATAGGATAGGATAGAGGATAGGATAGGATAGAGGATAGGATAGGATAGAGGATAGGATAGGATAGAGAATAGGATAGGATAGTGGATAGGATAGGATAGAGGATAGGATAGAGGATAGGATAGAATAGAGGATAGGTTAGGATAGAGGGTAGGATAGGATAGAGGATAGGATAGAGGATAGGATATGATAGAGGGTAGGGTAGAATTTGTATAGGATACAGGATAGGATAGGATAGAGAAGAGGATAGGATAGAGGATATTATAGGGTAGAGGATAGGATAGGATAGAGGATACGATATGATAGAGGATAGGAAAGAGGATAGGATATAATACAGTATAGGATAGGATTGAGTATAGGATGGGGTAGAGGATAGGATAGGGTATTGGATAGGATAAAGGATAGGATAGGATAGAGGATAGGATAGGATAGAGGATAGGATAGAGAATAGGACAGGATAGAGGATAGTATAGGGGATTGAATAGGACAGAAGATAGGAGACGATAGAGGATAGGATAGGATAGAGGATAGGATAGGATAGAGAATAGTATAGGACAGAGGATAGGATTGAGGATAGATTATACGATACAGGATAGGATAGGATAGAGGATAGGATAGGATAGAGGATAGGAAAGGATAGAGGATAGGATAGAGAATAGGACAGGATAGTATAGGGGATTTCATAGGATAGAAGATAGGAGACGATAGAGGATAGTATAGGATAGAGAATAGGATAGGATAGGATAGAGGATAGAATAGGATAGAGGATGGGATAGGATAGAGGCTACGATAGGATAGAGGATAGGATAGGATATAGGATAGGATAAGATAGAGGATAGGATAGGATAGAGGATAGGATAGAGAATAGGACAGGATAGAGGATAGTATAGGGGATTGGATAGGACAGAAGATAGGAGACGATAGAGGATAGGATAGGATAGAGGATAGGATAGGATAGAGGAGAGGATAGGATAGAGGATAGGATAGGATAGAGGATATTATAGGATAGAGGATAGGATAGGATAGAGGATAGGACAGGATAGAGGATAGGATAGGATAGAGGATAGGATAGGATAGAGGATAGGATAGGATAGAGGATAGGATAGGATAGAGAATAGGATAGGATAGAGGATAGGATAGGATAGAGGATAGGATAGGATAGAGGATAGGACAGTATAGAGGATAGGATAGGATAGAGGATAGGATAGGATAGAGGATAGGATAGGATAGAGGATAGGATAGGATAGAGGATAGGATAGGATAGAGGATAGGATAGGATAGAGGATAGTATAGGATAGAGGATAGGATAGGATAGAGGATAGGATAGAGGATAGGATAGAGGATAGGATAGGATAGAGGATAGGATAGGATAGAGAATAGGATAGGATAGAGGATAGGATAGGATAGAGGATAGGATACAGTATAGGATAGGATAGGGGATAGGATAGGATAGATGATAGGATAGGATAGAGAATAGGATAGGATAGAGGATAGGATAGGATAGAGGATAGGATAGGATAGAGGATAGGATAGGATAGAGGATAGGATAGGATAGGGGATAGGATAGGATAGAGGATAGGATAGGATAGAGAATAGGATAGGATAGAGGATAGTATAGAGGATAGGATAGGATAGAGGATAGGATAGGATAGAGGATAGGATAGGATAGAGGATAGGATAGGATAGAGAATAGGATAGGATAGATGATATTATAGGATAGAGGATAGGATAGGATAGAATACAGGATAGGACAGAGGGTAGGATAGGATAGAGAATGGGATAGGATAGAGGATATTATAGAGTAGAGGATAGGATATGATAGAGGGTAGGAAAGAGGATAGGATATAATACAGTATAGGATAGGATTGAGTATAGGATGGGTTAGAGGATGGATATGGGATTGGATAGGATAGAAGATAGGATAGGATAGAGGATAGGATAGGATAGAGGATAGAGGATAGAGGATAGGATAGGATAGAGGATAGGATAGAGGATAGGATAGAGGATAGGATAGAGGATAGGATAGAGGATAGGATAGGATAGGGGATAGGATAGGATAGAGGATAGGATAGGATAGAGAATAGGATAGGATAGAGGATAGGATAGAGGATAGGATAGGATAGAGGATAGGATAGGATAGCGGAGAGGATAGGATAGAGGATAGGATAGGATAGGATAGAGGATAGGATAGGATAGAGGATAGGATAGGATAGAGGATAGCATAGAGGATAGGATAGGATAGAGGGTAGGGTAGAATTCGGATAGGATACAGGATAGGATAGGATAGAGAAGAGGATAGGATAGAGGATAGGATAAGATAGAGAATAGGATAGGATAGATGATAGGATAGGATAGAGGATAGGATAGGATAGAGGATAGGACACTATAGAGGATAGGATAGGATAGAGGATAGGATAGGATAGAGGATAGGATAGGATAGAGGATAGGATAGGATAGAGGATAGGATAGGATAGAGGATAGGATAGGATAGAGGATAGGATAGGATAGAGGATAGGATAGGATAGAGGATAGGATAGGATAGAGGATAGGATAGGATAGAGGGTACGGTAGAATTTGGATAGGATACAGGATAGGATAGGATAGAGGATAGGATAGGATAGAGAATGGGATAGGATAGAGGATATTATAGAGTAGAGGATAGGATAGGATAGAGGATACGATATGATAGAGGATAGGAAAGAGGATAGGACATAATACAGTATAGGATAGGATTGAGTATAGGATGGGTTAGAGGATGGGATATGGGATTGGATAGGATAGAAGATAGGATAGGATAGAGGATAGGATAGGATAGAGGATAGAGGATAGAGGATAGGATAGGATAGAGGATAGGATAGGATAGAGGATAGGATTGAGGATAGATTACGCGATAGAGGATAGGATAGGATAGAGGATAGGATAGGATAGAGGATAGGATAGGATAGAGGATATGATAGGATAGAGGATAGGATAGGATAGAGGATAGGATAGGATAGGATAGAAGAGAGGATAGGATAGAGGAGAGGATAAGATAGAGGATAGGATAGCATAGTGGATTGGATAGGATGCAGGATAGGATTCAGGATAGGATAGGATACAAGATTGGATAGGATAGAGGGTAGGATAGGATAGAGGATAGTATAGGATAGAGTATAGGTTATGATAGGATAGAGGATAGGATAGGATAGAGGATGGGATAGGATAGAGGATAGGATAGGATAGAGGATAGGAAAGGACAGAGTATAGGATAGGATAGAGGACAGGATAGGATAGAGTATTGGATAGGATAGACGATAGGATAGGATAGAGGATAGGATACGATAGAGGATAGGATAGAGGATAGGATAGGATAGAGGGTAGGGTAGAATTTGGATAGGATACAGGATAGGATAGGATAGAGAAGAGGATGGGTTAGAGGATATTATAGGGTAGAGGATAGGATAGGATAGAGGATACGATATGATAGAGGATAGGAAAGAGGATAGGATATAATACAGTATAGGATAGGATTGAGTATAGGATGGGATAGAGGATAGGATAGAGGATAGGATAGGATAGAGGATAGGATAGGATAGAGGATAGGATAGGATAGAGGATAGGATAGGATAGGATAGAAGAGAGGATAGGATAGAGGAGAGGATAGGATAGAGGATAGGATAGAGGATAGGATAGGATAGAGGATAGGATAGCATAGTGGATTGGATAGGTTGCAGGATAGGATTGAGGATAGGATAGGATAGAAGATTGGATAGGATAGAGGATAGGATAGGATAGAGGATAGTATAGGATAGAGTATAGGATATGATAGGATAGAGGATAGGATAGGATAGAGTATGGGATAGGATAGAGGATAGGATAGGATAGAGGATAGGATAGGATAGAGAATAGGATAGGATAGAGGATAGGATTGAGGATAGATTACACGATAGAGGATAGGATAGGATAGAGGATAGGATAGGATAGAGGATAGGATAGGATAGAGGATAGGATAGGATAGAGGATAGGATAGAGGATAGGATAGGATAGAGGGTAGGGTAGAATTTGGATAGGATACAGGATAGGATAGGATAGAGAAGAGGATGGGTTAGAGGATATTATAGGGTAGAGGATAGGATAGGATAGAGGATACGATATGATAGAGGATAGGAAAGAGGATAGGATATAATACAGTATAGGATAGGATTGAGTATAGGATGGGATAGAGGATAGGATAGAGGATAGGATAGGATAGAGGATAGGATAGGATAGAGGATAGGATAGGATAGGATAGAAGAGAGGATAGGATAGAGGAGAGGATAGGATAGAGGATAGGATAGAGGATAGGATAGGATAGAGGTTAGGATAGCATAGTGGATTGGATAGGTTGCAGGATAGGATTGAGGATAGGATAGGATAGAAGATTGGATAGGATAGAGGATAGGATAGGATAGAGGATAGTATAGGATAGAGTATAGGATATGATAGGATAGAGGATAGGATAGGATAGAGTATGGGATAGGATAGAGGATAGGATAGGATAGAGGATAGGATAGGATAGAGGATAGAATAGCATAGTGGATTGGATAGGATGCAGGATAGGATTCAGGATAGGATAGGATACAAGATTGGATAGGATAGAGGGTAGGATAGGATATAGGATAGTATAGGATAGAGTATAGGTTATGATAGGATAGAGGATAGGATAGGATAGAGGATGGGATAGGATAGAGGATAGGATAGGATAGAGGATAGGAAAGGACAGAGTATAGGATAGGATAGAGGACAGGATAGGATAGAGTATTGGATAGGATAGACGATAGGATAGGATAGAGGATAGGATTGGATAGCGGATAGGATAGGATGGACTATAGGATAGTATTGAGAATAGGATAACGTAGAGGATAGGATAGGATAGAGGATAGGATAGGAAAGAGGATAGGATAGGATAGAGGATAGGATAGGATAGAGGATAGGATAGGATAGAGGATAGGATAGGATAGAGGATAGGATAGGATGGAGGATAGGATAGGATAGAGGATAGGATAGGATAGAGGATAGGATAGAATAGAGGATAGGATAGGATAGAGGATAGGATAGGATAGAGGATAGGATAGGATAGGATAGAAGAGAGGATAGGATAGAGGAGAGGATAGGATAGAGGATAGGATAGGATAGAGGATAGGATAGGATAGAGGATAGGATAGAGGATAGGATAGGATAGAGCGTAGGATAGGATAGAGGATAGCATAGGATAGAGGATAGGATAGGATAGAGGATAGGATAGGATAGAGGATAGGATAGGATAGAGGATAGGATAGGATAGATGATAGGATAGGATAGAGGATAGGATAGGATAGAGGATAGGATAGGATAGGGGATAGGATAGGATAGAGGATAGGATAGGATAGAGAATAGGATAGGATAGAGGATAGGATTGAGGATAGATTACACGATAGAGGATAGGATAGGATAGAGGATAGGATAGGATAGAGGATAGGATAGGATAGAGGATAGGATAGAGGATAGGATAGGATAGAGGATAGGATACGATAGAGGATAGGCTAGGATAGAGGATAGGATAGGATAGAGGATAGGATAGGATAGAGGATATGATAGGATAGAGGATAGGATAGGATAGAGGATAGGATAGGATAGGATAGAAGAGAGGATAGGATAGAGGAGAGGATAGGATAGAGGATAGGATAGCATAGTGGATTGGATAGGATGCAGGATAGGATTCAGGATAGGATAGGATACAAGATTGGATAGGATAGAGGGTAGGATAGGATAGAGGATAGTATAGGATAGAGTATAGGTTATGATAGGATAGAGGATAGGATAGGATAGAGGATGGGATAGGATAGAGGATAGGATAGGATAGAGGATAGGAAAGGACAGAGTATAGGATAGGATAGAGGACAGGATAGGATAGAGTATTGGATAGGATAGACGATAGGATAGGATAGAGGATAGGATAGGATAGAGGATAGGATAGGATAGAGGATAGGATTGGATAGTGAATACGATAGGATTGAGGTTAGGATAGGATGGAGGATAGGATAGGGTAGGATAGGATAGGATGGAGGATAGGATAGGATAGGATGGAGGATAGGATAGGATAGAGGATAGGATAGGATAGAGGATAGGATAGGATAGGGAATAGGATAGGATAGATGACATTATAGGATAGAGGATAGGATAGGATAGAATACAGGATAGGACAGAGGGTAGGATAGTATATAGTATGGGATAGGATTGAGGATATGATAGGATAGAGGATGGGATAGGAAAGAGGATACGATAGGATAGAGGATACGATAGGATAGATGGTAGGATATGATATAGGATATTATAGGATAGAGGGTAGCATAGGATAGAGGATAGGACAGCATAGAGGATTGGATAGAATACAGGATATTATAGGATAGAGGATATTATACGATAGACGATAGGATAGGGTAGATGATGGGATAGGATAGATGATATTATAGGGTAGAGTTTAGGATAGGATAGAGTATAGGACAGGATAGAGGATAGGATAGGATAGAGGATAGGATAGGATAGAGGATAGGATAGGATAGAGGATAGGATAGGATAGAGGATAGGATAGGATAGAGGATAGGATAGGATAGAGCATAGGATAGGATAGAGAATAGGATAGGATAGAGGATAGGATAGGATAGAGGATAGGATAGGATAGAGGATAGGATAGGATAGAGGATAGGATAGGATAGAGGATAGGATAGGATAGAGGATAGGATAGGATAGGATAGAGGATAGGATAGGATAGAGGATAGCATAGAGGATAGGATAGGATAGATGGTAGGGTAGAATTCGGATAGGATACAGGATAGGATAGGATAGAGAAGAGGATAGGATAGAGGATATTATAGGGTAGAGGATCGGATAGGATAGAGGATACGATATGATAGAGGAAAGGAACGAGGATAGGATATAATACAGTATAGGATAGGATTGAGTATGGGATGGCATAGAGGATAGGATAGGGTATTGGATAGGATAAAGGATAGGATAGGATAGAGGATAGGATAGGATAGAGGATAGGATACGATAGAGGATAGGATAGGATAGAGAATAGGATAGGATAGAGGATAGGATAGGATAGAGGATAGGATAGGATAGAGGATAGGATAGGATAGACGATAGGATAGGATAGAGGATAGGATAGGATAGAGGATAGGATAGGATAGAGGATAGGATAGGATAGAGGATAGGATAGGATAGAGGATAGGATAGAGGATAGGATAGGATAGACGATAGGATAGGATAGAGGATAGGATAGGATAGAGGATAGTATAGGATAGAGGATAGGATAGGATAGAGGATAGGATAGGATAGAGGGTAGGGTAGAATTTGGATAGGATACAGGATAGGATAGGATAGAGGATAGGATAGGATAGAGAATGGAATAGGATAGAGGATAGGATACGATAGAGGATAGGATAGGATAGAGAATAGGATAGGATAGAGGATAGGATAGGATAGAGGATAGGATAGAGGATAGGATAGGATAGACGATAGGATAGGATAGAGGATAGGATAGGATAGAGGATAGAGGATAGAGGATAGAGGATAGGATAGGATAGAGGATAGGATAGAGGATAGGATAGAGGATAGGATAGCATAGGGGATAGGATAGGATAGAGGATAGGATAGGATAGAGACTAGGATAGGATAGAGGATAGGATAGAGGATAGGATAGGATAGAGGATAGGACAGGATAGAGAATGGGATAGGATAGAGGATAGGATAGGATAGAGGATAGGATAGGATAGAGGATAATATAGGATAGAGGATAGGATAGGATAGACGATAGGATAGGATAGAGGATAGGATAGGATAGAGAATAGGATAGGATAGAGGATAGGATAGAGGATAGGATAGGATAGAGGATAGGATAGGATAGAGGATAGGATAGGATAGAGGAGAGGATAGGATAGAGGATAGGATAGGATAGAGGATAGGATAGGATAGAGGATAGGATAGGATAGAGGATAGCATAGAGGATAGGATAGGATAGGATAGAGGGTAGGGTAGAATACTGATAGGATACAGGATAGGATAGGATAGAGAAGAGGATAGGATAGAGGATATTATAGGGTAGAGGATAGGATAGGATAGAGGATACGATATGATAGAGGATAGGAAAGAGGATAGGATATAATACAGTATAGGATAGGATTGAGTATGGGATGGGATAGAGAATAGGATAGGATAGAGGATAGGATAGGATAGAGGATAGGATACAGTATAGGATAGGATAGGGGATAGGATAGGATAGATGATAGGATAGGATAGAGAATAGGATAGGATAGAGGATAGGATAGGATAGAGGATAGGATAGGATAGAGGATAGGATAGGATAGAGGATAGGATAGGATAGGGGATAGGATAGGATAGAGGATAGGATAGGATAGAGAATAGGATAGGATAGAGGATAGTATAGAGGATAGGATAGGATAGAGGATAGGATAGGATAAAGGATAGGATAGGATAGAGGATAGGATAGGATAGAGAATAGGATAGGATAGATGATATTATAGGATAGAGGATAGGATAGGATAGAATACAGGATAGGACAGAGGGTAGGATAGGATAGAGAATGGGATAGGATAGAGGATATTATAGAGTAGAGGATAGGATAGGATAGAGGATACGATATGATAGAGGGTAGGAAAGAGGATAGGATATAATACAGTATAGGATAGGATTGAGTATAGGATGGGTTAGAGGATGGATATGGGATTGGATAGGATAGAAGATAGGATAGGATAGAGGATAGGATAGGATAGAGGATAGAGGATAGAGGATAGGATAGGATAGAGGATAGGATAGAGGATAGGATAGAGGATAGGATAGAGGATAGGATAGAGGATAGGATAGGATAGGGGATAGGATAGGATAGAGGATAGGATAGGATAGAGAATAGGATAGGATAGAGGATAGGATAGAGGATAGGATAGGATAGAGGATAGGATAGGATAGCGGAGAGGATAGGATAGAGCATAGGATAGGATAGGATAGAGGATAGGATAGGATAGAGGATAGGATAGGATAGAGGATAGCATAGAGGATAGGATAGGATAGAGGGTAGGGTAGAATTCGGATAGGATACAGGATAGGATAGGATAGAGAAGAGGATAGGATAGAGGATAGGATAAGATAGAGAATAGGATAGGATAGATGATAGGATAGGATAGAGGATAGGATAGGATAGAGGATAGGACACTATAGAGGATAGGATAGGATAGAGGATAGGATAGGATAGAGGATAGGATAGGATAGAGGATAGGATAGGATAGAGGATAGGATAGGATAGAGGATAGGATAGGATAGAGGATAGGATAGGATAGAGGATAGGATAGGATAGAGGATAGGATAGGATAGAGGGTACGGTAGAATTTGGATAGGATACAGGATAGGATAGGATAGAGGATAGGATAGGATAGAGAATGGGATAGGATAGAGGATATTATAGAGTAGAGGATAGGATAGGATAGAGGATACGATATGATAGAGGATAGGAAAGAGGATAGGACATAATACAGTATAGGATAGGATTGAGTATAGGATGGGTTAGAGGATGGGATATGGGATTGGATAGGATAGAAGATAGGATAGGATAGAGGATAGGATAGGATAGAGGATAGAGGATAGAGGATAGGATAGGATTGAGGATAGGATAGGATAGAGGATAGGATTGAGGATAGATTACACGATAGAGGATAGGATAGGATAGAGGATAGGATAGGATAGAGGATAGGATAGGATAGAGGATATGATAGGATAGAGGATAGGATAGGATAGAGGATAGGATAGGATAGAGGATAGGATAGGATAGAGGATAGTATAGGATAGAGGATAGGATAGGATAGAGGATAGGATAGAGGATAGGATAGAGGATAGGATAGAGGATAGGATAGGATAGAGGATAGGATAGGATAGAGGATACTATAGGATAGAGGATAGGATAGGATAGAGGAGAGGATAGGATAGAGCATAGGATAGGATAGAGGATATTATAGGATAGAGGATAGGATAGGATAGAGGATATTATACGATAGACGATAGGATAGGATAGAGGATGGGATAGGATAGATGATATTATAGGATAGAGTTTAGGATAGGATAGAGGATAGGACAGGATAGAGGATAGGATACAGGATAGGATAGGATAGGGGATAGGATAGGATAGATGATAGGATAGGATAGAGAATAGGATAGGATAGAGGATAGGATAGGATAGAGGATAGGATAGGATAGAGGATAGGATAGGATAGAGGATAGGATAGGATAGGGGATAGGATAGGATAGAGGATAGGATAGGATAGAGAATAGGATAGGATAGAGGATAGTATAGAGGATAGGATAGGATAGAGGATAGGATAGGATAGAGGATAGGATAGGATAGAGGATAGGATAGGATAGAGAATAGGATAGGATAGTGGATAGGATAGGATAGAGGATAGGATAGAGGATAGGATAGAATAGAGGATAGGTTAGGATAGAGGGTAGGATAGGATAGAGGATAGGATAGAGGATAGGATATGATAGAGGGTAGGGTAGAATTTGTATAGGATACAGGATAGGATAGGATAGAGAAGAGGATAGGATAGAGGATATTATAGGGTAGAGGATAGGATAGGATAGAGGATACGATATGATAGAGGATAGGAAAGAGGATAGGATATAATACAGTATAGGATAGGATTGAGTATAGGATGGGGTAGAGGATAGGATAGGGTATTGGATAGGATAAAGGATAGGATAGGATAGAGGATAGGATAGGATAGAGGATAGGATAGAGAATAGGACAGGATAGAGGATAGTATAGGGGATTGAATAGGACAGAAGATAGGAGACGATAGAGGATAGGATAGGATAGAGGATAGGATAGGATAGAGAATAGTATAGGACAGAGGATAGGATTGAGGATAGATTATACGATACAGGATAGGATAGGATAGAGGATAGGATAGGATAGAGGATAGGAAAGGATAGAGGATAGGATAGAGAATAGGACAGGATAGTATAGGGGATTTCATAGGATAGAAGATAGGAGACGATAGAGGATAGTATAGGATAGAGAATAGGATAGGATAGGATAGAGGATAGAATAGGATAGAGGATGGGATAGGATAGAGGCTACGATAGGATAGAGGATAGGATAGGATATAGGATAGGATAAGATAGAGGATAGGATAGGATAGAGGATAGGATAGAGAATAGGACAGGATAGAGGATAGTATAGGGGATTGGATAGGACAGAAGATAGGAGACGATAGAGGATAGGATAGGATAGAGGATAGGATAGGATAGAGGAGAGGATAGGATAGAGGATAGGATAGGATAGAGGATATTATAGGATAGAGGATAGGATAGGATAGAGGATAGGACAGGATAGAGGATAGGATAGGATAGAGGATAGGATAGGATAGAGGATAGGATAGGATAGAGGATAGGATAGGATAGAGAATAGGATAGGATAGAGGATAGGATAGGATAGAGGATAGGATAGGATAGAGGATAGGACAGTATAGAGGATAGGATAGGATAGAGGATAGGATAGGATAGAGGATAGGATAGGATAGAGGATAGGATAGGATAGAGGATAGGATAGGATAGAGGATAGGATAGGATAGAGGATAGTATAGGATAGAGGATAGGATAGGATAGAGGATAGGATAGAGGATAGGATAGAGGATAGGATAGGATAGAGGATAGGATAGGATAGAGGATAGGATAGGATAGAGGATAGGATAGGATAGAGAATAGGATAGGATAGAGGATAGGATAGGATAGAGGATAGGATACAGTATAGGATAGGATAGGGGATAGGATAGGATAGATGATAGGATAGGATAGAGAATAGGATAGGATAGAGGATAGGATAGGATAGAGGATAGGATAGGATAGAGGATAGGATAGGATAGAGGATAGGATAGGATAGGGGATAGGATAGGATAGAGGATAGGATAGGATAGAGAATAGGATAGGATAGATGATAGTATAGAGGATAGGATAGGATAGAGGATAGGATAGGATAGAGGATAGGATAGGATAGAGGATAGGATAGGATAGAGAATAGGATAGGATAGATGATATTATAGGATAGAGGATAGGATAGGATAGAATACAGGATAGGACAGAGGGTAGGATAGGATAGAGAATGGGATAGGATAGAGGATATTATAGAGTAGAGGATAGGATAGGATAGAGGATACGATATGATAGAGGGTAGGAAAGAGGATAGGATATAATACAGTATAGGATAGGATTGAGTATAGGATGGGTTAGAGGATGGATATGGGATTGGATAGGATAGAAGATAGGATAGGATAGAGGATAGGATAGGATAGAGGATAGAGGATAGAGGATAGGATAGGATAGAGGATAGGATAGAGGATAGGATAGAGGATAGGATAGAGGATAGGATAGAGGATAGGATAGGATAGGGGATAGGATAGGATAGAGGATAGGATAGGATAGAGAATAGGATAGGATAGAGGATAGGATAGAGGATAGGATAGGATAGAGGATAGGATAGGATAGCGGAGAGGATAGGATAGAGGATAGGATAGGATAGGATAGAGGATAGGATAGGATAGAGGATAGGATAGGATAGAGGATAGCATAGAGGATAGGATAGGATAGAGGGTAGGGTAGAATTCGGATAGGATACAGGATAGGATAGGATAGAGAAGAGGATAGGATAGAGGATAGGATAAGATAGAGAATAGGATAGGATAGATGATAGGATAGGATAGAGGATAGGATAGGATAGAGGATAGGACACTATAGAGGATAGGATAGGATAGAGGATAGGATAGGATAGAGGATAGGATAGGATAGAGGATAGGATAGGATAGAGGATAGGATAGGATAGAGGATAGGATAGGATAGAGGATAGGATAGGATAGAGGATAGGATAGGATAGAGGATAGGATAGGATAGAGGGTACGGTAGAATTTGGATAGGATACAGGATAGGATAGGATAGAGGATAGGATAGGATAGAGAATGGGATAGGATAGAGGATATTATAGAGTAGAGGATAGGATAGGATAGAGGATACGATATGATAGAGGATAGGAAAGAGGATAGGACATAATACAGTATAGGATAGGATTGAGTATAGGATGGGTTAGAGGATGGGATATGGGATTGGATAGGATAGAAGATAGGATAGGATAGAGGATAGGATAGGATAGAGGATAGAGGATAGAGGATAGGATAGGATAGAGGATAGGATAGGATAGAGGATAGGATAGGATAGAGGATAGGATAGAGGATAGGATAGGATAGACGATAGGATAGGATAGAGGATAGGATAGGATAGAGGATAGTATAGGATAGAGGATAGGATAGGATAGAGGATAGGATAGGATAGAGGGTAGGGTAGAATTTGGATAGGATACAGGATAGGATAGGATAGAGGATAGGATAGGATAGAGAATGGAATAGGATAGAGGATAGGATACGATAGAGGATAGGATAGGATAGAGAATAGGATAGGATAGAGGATAGGATAGGATAGAGGATAGGATAGAGGATAGGATAGGATAGACGATAGGATAGGATAGAGGATAGGATAGGATAGAGGATAGAGGATAGAGGATAGAGGATAGGATAGGATAGAGGATAGGATAGAGGATAGGATAGAGGATAGGATAGCATAGGGGATAGGATAGGATAGAGGATAGGATAGGATAGAGACTAGGATAGGATAGAGGATAGGATAGAGGATAGGATAGGATAGAGGATAGGACAGGATAGAGAATGGGATAGGATAGAGGATAGGATAGGATAGAGGATAGGATAGGATAGAGGATAATATAGGATAGAGGATAGGATAGGATAGACGATAGGATAGGATAGAGGATAGGATAGGATAGAGAATAGGATAGGATAGAGGATAGGATAGAGGATAGGATAGGATAGAGGATAGGATAGGATAGAGGATAGGATAGGATAGAGGAGAGGATAGGATAGAGGATAGGATAGGATAGAGGATAGGATAGGATAGAGGATAGGATAGGATAGAGGATAGCATAGAGGATAGGATAGGATAGGATAGAGGGTAGGGTAGAATACTGATAGGATACAGGATAGGATAGGATAGAGAAGAGGATAGGATAGAGGATATTATAGGGTAGAGGATAGGATAGGATAGAGGATACGATATGATAGAGGATAGGAAAGAGGATAGGATATAATACAGTATAGGATAGGATTGAGTATGGGATGGGATAGAGAATAGGATAGGATAGAGGATAGGATAGGATAGAGGATAGGATACAGTATAGGATAGGATAGGGGATAGGATAGGATAGATGATAGGATAGGATAGAGAATAGGATAGGATAGAGGATAGGATAGGATAGAGGATAGGATAGGATAGAGGATAGGATAGGATAGAGGATAGGATAGGATAGGGGATAGGATAGGATAGAGGATAGGATAGGATAGAGAATAGGATAGGATAGAGGATAGTATAGAGGATAGGATAGGATAGAGGATAGGATAGGATAGAGGATAGGATAGGATAGAGGATAGGATAGGATAGAGAATAGGATAGGATAGATGATATTATAGGATAGAGGATAGGATAGGATAGAATACAGGATAGGACAGAGGGTAGGATAGGATAGAGAATGGGATAGGATAGAGGATATTATAGAGTAGAGGATAGGATAGGATAGAGGATACGATATGATAGAGGGTAGGAAAGAGGATAGGATATAATACAGTATAGGATAGGATTGAGTATAGGATGGGTTAGAGGATGGATATGGGATTGGATAGGATAGAAGATAGGATAGGATAGAGGATAGGATAGGATAGAGGATAGAGGATAGAGGATAGGATAGGATAGAGGATAGGATAGAGGATAGGATAGAGGATAGGATAGAGGATAGGATAGAGGATAGGATAGGATAGGGGATAGGATAGGATAGAGGATAGGATAGGATAGAGAATAGGATAGGATAGAGGATAGGATAGAGGATAGGATAGGATAGAGGATAGGATAGGATAGCGGAGAGGATAGGATAGAGGATAGGATAGGATAGGATAGAGGATAGGATAGGATAGAGGATAGGATAGGATAGAGGATAGCATAGAGGATAGGATAGGATAGAGGGTAGGGTAGAATTCGGATAGGATACAGGATAGGATAGGATAGAGAAGAGGATAGGATAGAGGATAGGATAAGATAGAGAATAGGATAGGATAGATGATAGGATAGGATAGAGGATAGGATAGGATAGAGGATAGGACACTATAGAGGATAGGATAGGATAGAGGATAGGATAGGATAGAGGATAGGATAGGATAGAGGATAGGATAGGATAGAGGATAGGATAGGATAGAGGATAGGATAGGATAGAGGATAGGATAGGATAGAGGATAGGATAGGATAGAGGATAGGATAGGATAGAGGATAGGATAGGATAGAGGGTACGGTAGAATTTGGATAGGATACAGGATAGGATAGGATAGAGGATAGGATAGGATAGAGAATGGGATAGGATAGAGGATATTATAGAGTAGAGGATAGGATAGGATAGAGGATACGATATGATAGAGGATAGGAAAGAGGATAGGACATAATACAGTATAGGATAGGATTGAGTATAGGATGGGTTAGAGGATGGGATATGGGATTGGATAGGATAGAAGATAGGATAGGATAGAGGATAGGATAGGATAGAGGATAGAGGATAGAGGATAGGATAGGATAGAGGATAGGATAGGATAGAGGATAGGATTGAGGATAGATTACACGATAGAGGATAGGATAGGATAGAGGATATGATAGGATAGAGGATAGGATAGGATAGAGGATAGGATAGGATAGAGGATAGGATAGGATAGAGGATAGTATAGGATAGAGGATAGGATAGGATAGAGGATAGGATAGAGGATAGGATAGAGGATAGGATAGAGGATAGGATAGGATAGAGGATAGGATAGGATAGAGGATACTATAGGATAGAGGATAGGATAGGATAGAGGAGAGGATAGGATAGAGCATAGGATAGGATAGAGGATATTATAGGATAGAGGATAGGATAGGATAGAGGATATTATACGATAGACGATAGGATAGGATAGAGGATGGGATAGGATAGATGATATTATAGGATAGAGTTTAGGATAGGATAGAGGATAGGACAGGATAGAGGATAGGATACAGGATAGGATAGGATAGGGGATAGGATAGGATAGATGATAGGATAGGATAGAGAATAGGATAGGATAGAGGATAGGATAGGATAGAGGATAGGATAGGATAGAGGATAGGATAGGATAGAGGATAGGATAGGATAGGGGATAGGATAGGATAGAGGATAGGATAGGATAGAGAATAGGATAGGATAGAGGATAGTATAGAGGATAGGATAGGATAGAGGATAGGATAGGATAGAGGATAGGATAGGATAGAGGATAGGATAGGATAGAGAATAGGATAGGATAGTGGATAGGATAGGATAGAGGATAGGATAGAGGATAGGATAGAATAGAGGATAGGTTAGGATAGAGGGTAGGATAGGATAGAGGATAGGATAGAGGATAGGATATGATAGAGGGTAGGGTAGAATTTGTATAGGATACAGGATAGGATAGGATAGAGAAGAGGATAGGATAGAGGATATTATAGGGTAGAGGATAGGATAGGATAGAGGATACGATATGATAGAGGATAGGAAAGAGGATAGGATATAATACAGTATAGGATAGGATTGAGTATAGGATGGGGTAGAGGATAGGATAGGGTATTGGATAGGATAAAGGATAGGATAGGATAGAGGATAGGATAGGATAGAGGATAGGATAGAGAATAGGACAGGATAGAGGATAGTATAGGGGATTGAATAGGACAGAAGATAGGAGACGATAGAGGATAGGATAGGATAGAGGATAGGATAGGATAGAGAATAGTATAGGACAGAGGATAGGATTGAGGATAGATTATACGATACAGGATAGGATAGGATAGAGGATAGGATAGGATAGAGGATAGGAAAGGATAGAGGATAGGATAGAGAATAGGACAGGATAGTATAGGGGATTTCATAGGATAGAAGATAGGAGACGATAGAGGATAGTATAGGATAGAGAATAGGATAGGATAGGATAGAGGATAGAATAGGATAGAGGATGGGATAGGATAGAGGCTACGATAGGATAGAGGATAGGATAGGATATAGGATAGGATAAGATAGAGGATAGGATAGGATAGAGGATAGGATAGAGAATAGGACAGGATAGAGGATAGTATAGGGGATTGGATAGGACAGAAGATAGGAGACGATAGAGGATAGGATAGGATAGAGGATAGGATAGGATAGAGGAGAGGATAGGATAGAGGATAGGATAGGATAGAGGATATTATAGGATAGAGGATAGGATAGGATAGAGGATAGGATAGGATAGAGAATAGGATAGGATAGATGATAGTATAGAGGATAGGATAGGATAGAGGATAGGATAGGATAGAGGATAGGATAGGATAGAGGATAGGATAGGATAGAGGATAGGATAGGATAGAGAATAGGATAGGATAGAGAATAGGATAGGATAGAGGATAGGATAGGATAGAGGATAGGATAGGATAGAGGATACGATATGATAGAGGGTAGGAAAGAGGATAGGATATAATACAGTATAGGATAGGATTGAGTATAGGATGGGTTAGAGGATGGATATGGGATTGGATAGGATAGAAGATAGGATAGGATAGAGGATAGGATAGGATAGAGGATAGAGGATAGAGGATAGGATAGGATAGAGGATAGGATAGAGGATAGGATAGAGGATAGGATAGAGGATAGGATAGAGGATAGGATAGGATAGGGGATAGGATAGGATAGAGGATAGGATAGGATAGAGAATAGGATAGGATAGAGGATAGGATAGAGGATAGGATAGGATAGAGGATAGGATAGGATAGCGGAGAGGATAGGATAGAGGATAGGATAGGATAGGATAGAGGATAGGATAGGATAGAGGATAGGATAGGATAGAGGATAGCATAGAGGATAGGATAGGATAGAGGGTAGGGTAGAATTCGGATAGGATACAGGATAGGATAGGATAGAGAAGAGGATAGGATAGAGGATAGGATAAGATAGAGAATAGGATAGGATAGATGATAGGATAGGATAGAGGATAGGATAGGATAGAGGATAGGACACTATAGAGGATAGGATAGGATAGAGGATAGGATAGGATAGAGGATAGGATAGGATAGAGGATAGGATAGGATAGAGGATAGGATAGGATAGAGGATAGGATAGGATAGAGGATAGGATAGGATAGAGGATAGGATAGGATAGAGGATAGGATAGGATAGAGGGTACGGTAGAATTTGGATAGGATACAGGATAGGATAGGATAGAGGATAGGATAGGATAGAGAATGGGATAGGATAGAGGATATTATAGAGTAGAGGATAGGATAGGACATAATACAGTATAGGATAGGATTGAGTATAGGATGGGTTAGAGGATGGGATATGGGATTGGATAGGATAGAAGATAGGATAGGATAGAGGATAGGATAGGATAGAGGATAGAGGATAGAGGATAGGATAGGATAGAGGATAGGATAGGATAGAGGATAGGATTGAGGATAGATTACGCGATAGAGGATAGGATAGGATAGAGGATAGGATAGGATAGAGGATAGGATAGGATAGAGGATATGATAGGATAGAGGATAGGATAGGATAGAGGATAGGATAGGATAGGATAGAAGAGAGGATAGGATAGAGGAGAGGATAAGATAGAGGATAGGATAGCATAGTGGATTGGATAGGATGCAGGATAGGATTCAGGATAGGATAGGATACAAGATTGGATAGGATAGAGGGTAGGATAGGATAGAGGATAGTATAGGATAGAGTATAGGTTATGATAGGATAGAGGATAGGATAGGATAGAGGATGGGATAGGATAGAGGATAGGATAGGATAGAGGATAGGAAAGGACAGAGTATAGGATAGGATTGAGGACAGGATAGGATAGAGTATTGGATAGGATAGACGATAGGATAGGATAGAGGATAGGATACGATAGAGGATAGGATAGAGGATAGGATAGGATAGAGGGTAGGGTAGAATTTGGATAGGATACAGGATAGGATAGGATAGAGAAGAGGATGGGTTAGAGGATATTATAGGGTAGAGGATAGGATAGGATAGAGGATACGATATGATAGAGGATAGGAAAGAGGATAGGATATAATACAGTATAGGATAGGATTGAGTATAGGATGGGATAGAGGATAGGATAGAGGATAGGATAGGATAGAGGATAGGATAGGATAGAGGATAGGATAGGATAGAGGATAGGATAGGATAGGATAGAAGAGAGGATAGGATAGAGGAGAGGATAGGATAGAGGATAGGATAGAGGATAGGATAGGATAGAGGATAGGATAGCATAGTGGATTGGATAGGTTGCAGGATAGGATTGAGGATAGGATAGGATAGAAGATTGGATAGGATAGAGGATAGGATAGGATAGAGGATAGTATAGGATAGAGTATAGGATATGATAGGATAGAGGATAGGATAGGATAGAGTATGGGATAGGATAGAGGATAGGATAGGATAGAGGATAGGATAGGATAGAGAATAGGATAGGATAGAGGATAGGATTGAGGATAGATTACACGATAGAGGATAGGATAGGATAGAGGATAGGATAGGATAGAGGATAGGATAGGATAGAGGATAGGATAGGATAGAGGATAGGATAGAGGATAGGATAGGATAGAGGGTAGGGTAGAATTTGGATAGGATACAGGATAGGATAGGATAGAGAAGAGGATGGGTTAGAGGATATTATAGGGTAGAGGATAGGATAGGATAGAGGATACGATATGATAGAGGATAGGAAAGAGGATAGGATATAATACAGTATAGGATAGGATTGAGTATAGGATGGGATAGAGGATAGGATAGAGGATAGGATAGGATAGAGGATAGGATAGGATAGAGGATAGGATAGGATAGGATAGAAGAGAGGATAGGATAGAGGAGAGGATAGGATAGAGGATAGGATAGAGGATAGGATAGGATAGAGGATAGGATAGCATAGTGGATTGGATAGGTTGCAGGATAGGATTGAGGATAGGATAGGATAGAAGATTGGATAGGATAGAGGATAGGATAGGATAGAGGATAGTATAGGATAGAGTATAGGATATGATAGGATAGAGGATAGGATAGGATAGAGTATGGGATAGGATAGAGGATAGGATAGGATAGAGGATAGGATAGGATAGAGGATAGAATAGCATAGTGGATTGGATAGGATGCAGGATAGGATTCAGGATAGGATAGGATACAAGATTGGATAGGATAGAGGGTAGGATAGGATATAGGATAGTATAGGATAGAGTATAGGTTATGATAGGATAGAGGATAGGATAGGATAGAGGATGGGATAGGATAGAGGATAGGATAGGATAGAGGATAGGAAAGGACAGAGTATAGGATAGGATAGAGGACAGGATAGGATAGAGTATTGGATAGGATAGACGATAGGATAGGATAGAGGATAGGATTGGATAGCGGATAGGATAGGATGGACTATAGGATAGTATTGAGAATAGGATAACGTAGAGGATAGGATAGGATAGAGGATAGGATAGGAAAGAGGATAGGATAGGATAGAGGATAGGATAGGATAGAGGATAGGATAGGATAGAGGATAGGATAGGATAGAGGATAGGATAGGATGGAGGATAGGATAGGATAGAGGATAGGATAGGATAGAGGATAGGATAGAATAGAGGATAGGATAGGATAGAGGATAGGATAGGATAGAGGATAGGATAGGATAGGATAGAAGAGAGGATAGGATAGGATAGAGGATAGGATACGATAGAGGATAGGCTAGGATAGAGGATAGGATAGGATAGAGGATAGGATAGGATAGAGGATATGATAGGATAGAGGATAGGATAGGATAGAGGATAGGATAGGATAGGATAGAAGAGAGGATAGGATAGAGGAGAGGATAGGATAGAGGATAGGATAGCATAGTGGATTGGATAGGATGCAGGATAGGATTCAGGATAGGATAGGATACAAGATTGGATAGGATAGAGGGTAGGATAGGATAGAGGATAGTATAGGATAGAGTATAGGTTATGATAGGATAGAGGATAGGATAGGATAGAGGATGGGATAGGATAGAGGATAGGATAGGATAGAGGATAGGAAAGGACAGAGTATAGGATAGGATAGAGGACAGGATAGGATAGAGTATTGGATAGGATAGACGATAGGATAGGATAGAGGATAGGATAGGATAGAGGATAGGATAGGATAGAGGATAGGATTGGATAGTGAATACGATAGGATTGAGGTTAGGATAGGATGGAGGATAGGATAGGGTAGGATAGGATAGGATGGAGGATAGGATAGGATAGGATGGAGGATAGGATAGGATAGAGGATAGGATAGGATAGAGGATAGGATAGGATAGGGAATAGGATAGGATAGATGACATTATAGGATAGAGGATAGGATAGGATAGAATACAGGATAGGACAGAGGGTAGGATAGTATATAGTATGGGATAGGATTGACGATATGATAGGATAGAGGATGGGATAGGAAAGAGGATACGATAGGATAGAGGATACGATAGGATAGATGGTAGGATATGATATAGGATATTATAGGATAGAGGGTAGCATAGGATAGAGGATAGGACAGCATAGAGGATTGGATAGAATACAGGATATTATAGGATAGAGGATATTATACGATAGACGATAGGATAGGGTAGATGATGGGATAGGATAGATGATATTATAGGGTAGAGTTTAGGATAGGATAGAGGATAGGACAGGATAGAGGATAGGATAGGATAGAGGATAGGATAGGATAGAGGATAGGATAGGATAGAGGATAGGATAGGATAGAGGATAGGATAGGATAGAGGATAGGATAGGATAGAGCATAGGATAGGATAGAGAATAGGATAGGATAGAGGATAGGATAGGATAGAGGATAGGATAGGATAGAGGATAGGATAGGATAGAGGATAGGATAGGATAGAGGATAGGATAGGATAGAGGATAGGATAGGATAGGATAGAGGATAGGATAGGATAGAGGATAGCATAGAGGATAGGATAGGATAGAGGGTAGTGTAGAATTCGGATAGGATACAGGATAGGATAGGATAGAGAAGAGGATAGGATAGAGGATATTATAGGGTAGAGGATCGGATAGGATAGAGGATACGATATGATAGAGGAAAGGAACGAGGATAGGATATAATACAGTATAGGATAGGATTGAGTATGGGATGGCATAGAGGATAGGATAGGGTATTGGATAGGATAAAGGATAGGATAGGATAGAGGATAGGATAGGATAGAGGATAGGATACGATAGAGGATAGGATAGGATAGAGAATAGGATAGGATAGAGGATAGGATAGGATAGAGGATAGGATAGGATAGAGGATAGGATAGGATAGACGATAGGATAGGATAGAGGATATTATAGGATAGAGGATAGGATAGGATAGAGGATAGGATAGGATAGAGGATAGGATAGGATAGAGGATAGGATAGAGGATAGGATAGGATAGACGATAGGATAGGATAGAGGATAGGATAGGATAGAGGATAGTATAGGATAGAGGATAGGATAGGATAGAGGATAGGATAGGATAGAGGGTAGGGTAGAATTTGGATAGGATACAGGATAGGATAGGATAGAGGATAGGATAGGATAGAGAATGGAATAGGATAGAGGATAGGATACGATAGAGGATAGGATAGGATAGAGAATAGGATAGGATAGAGGATAGGACAGGATAGAGGATAGGATAGAGGATAGGATAGGATAGACGATAGGATAGGATAGAGGATAGGATAGGATAGAGGATAGCATAGAGGATAGGATAGGATAGAGGGTAGGGTAGAATTCGGATAGGATACAGGATAGGATAGGATAGAGAAGAGGATAGGGTAGAGGATATTATAGGGTAGAGGATAGGATAGGATAGAGGATACGATATGATAGAGGATAGGAAAGAGGATAGGATATAATACAGTATAGGATAGGATTGAGTATGGGATGTTATAGAGGATAGGATAGGGTATTGGATAGGATAGAGGATAGGATAGGATAGAGGATAGGATAGGATAGAGGATAGGATACGATAGAGGATAGGATAGGATAGAGAATAGGATAGGATAGAGGATAGGATAGGATAGAGGATAGGATAGAGGATAGGATAGGATAGACGATAGGATAGGATAGAGGATAGGATAGGATAGAGGATAGTATAGGATAGAGGATAGGATAGGATAGAGAATAGGATAGGATAGAGGGTAGGGTAGAATTTGGATAGGATACAGGATAGGATAGGATAGAGGATAGGATAGGATAGAGAATGGGATAGGATAGAGGATAGGATAGGATAGAGGATAGGAAAGGATAGAGGATAGGATAGGATAGACGATAGGATAGGATAGAGGATAGGATAGGATAGAGGATAGAGGATAGAGGATAGAGGATAGGATAGGATAGAGGATAGGATAGAGGATAGGATAGAGGATAGGATAGCATAGGGGATAGGATAGGATAGAGGATAGGATAGGATAGAGACTAGGATAGGATAGAGGATAGGATAGAGGATAGGATAGGATAGAGGATAGGACAGGATAGAGAATGGGATAGGATAGAGGATAGGATAGGATAGAGGATAGGATAGGATAGAGGATAGGATAGGATAGAGGATAGGATAGGATAGACGATAGGATAGGATAGAGGATAGGATAGGATAGAGAATAGGATAGGATAGAGGATAGGATAGAGGATAGGATAGGATAGAGGATAGGATAGGATAGAGGATAGGATAGGATAGAGGAGAGGATAGGATAGAGGATAGGATAGGATAGAGGATAGGATAGGATAGAGGATAGGATAGGATAGAGGATAGCATAGAGGATAGGATAGGATAGGATAGAGGGTAGGGTAGAATACTGATAGGATACAGGATAGGATAGGATAGAGAAGAGGATAGGATAGAGGATATTATAGGGTAGAGGATAGGATAGGATAGAGGATACGATATGATAGAGGATAGGAAAGAGGATAGGATATAATACAGTATAGGATAGGATTGAGTATGGGATGGGATAGAGGATAGGATAGGGTATTGGATAGGATAGAGGATAGGATAGGATAGAGGATAGGATAGGATAGAGGATAGGATAGGATAGAGGATAGGATACGATAGAGGATAGGATAGGATAGAGAATATGATAGGATAGAGGATAGGATAGGATAGAGGATAGGATAGGATAGAGGATAGGATAGGATAGACGATAGGATAGGATAGAGGATAGGATAGGATAGAGGATAGGATAGGATAGAGGATAGTATAGGATAGAGGATAGGATAGGATAGAGTATAGGATAGGATAGAGGGTAGGGTAGAATTTGGATAGGATACAGGATAGGATAGGATAGAGGATAGGATAGGATAGAGAATGGGATAGGATAGAGGATAGGATAGGATAGAGGATAGGATAGGATAGAGGATAGGATAGGATAGAGGATAGGATAGGATAGAGGATAGGATAGGATAGAGGAGAGGATAGGATAGAGGATAGGATAGGATAGAGGATAGGATAGGATAGAGGATAGGATAGGATAGAGGATAGCATAGAGGATAGGATAGGATAGAGGGTAGGGTAGGATAGAGGATAGGACACTATAGAGGATAGGATAGGATAGAGGATAGGATAGGATAGAGGATAGGATAGGATAGAGGATAGGATAGGATAGAGGATAGGATAGGATAGACGATAGGATAGGATAGAGGATAGGATAGGATAGAGGATAGTATAGGATAGAGGATAGGATAGGATAGAGGGTAGAGGATAGAGGATAGGATAGGATAGAGGAGAGGATAGGATAGAGGATAGGATAGGATAGAGGATAGGATAGGATAGAGGATAGGATAGGATAGAGGATAGCATAGAGGATAGGATAGGGTAGAGGGTAGGGTAGAATTCGGATAGGATACAGGATAGGATAGGATAGAGAAGAGGATAGGATAGAGGATATTATAGGGTAGAGGATAGGATAGGATAGAGGATACGATATGATAGAGGATAGGAAAGAGGATAGGATATAATACAGTATAGGATAGGATTGAGTATGGGATGGGATAGAGGATAGGATAGGGTATTGGATAGGATAGAGGATAAGATAGGATAGAGGATAGGATACGATAGAGGACAGGATAGGATAGAGAATAGGATAGGATAGAGGATAGGATAGGATAGAGGATAGGATAGGATAGAGGATAGGATAGGATAGACGATAGGATAGGATAGAGGATAGGATAGGATAGAGGATAGTATAGGATAGAGGATAGGATAGGATAGAGGATAGGATAGGATAGAGGGTAGGGTAGAATTTGGATAGGATACAGGATAGGATAGGATAGAGGATAGGATAGGATAGAGGATAGGATAGGATAGAGGGTAGGGTAGAATTTGGATAGGATACAGGATAGGATAGGATAGAGGATAGGATAGGATAGAGGATAGGATAGGATAGAGAATGGGATAGGATAGAGGATATTATAGATTAGAGGATAGGATAGGATAGAGGATACGATATGATAGAGGATAGGAAAGAGGATAGGATATAATACAGTATAGGATAGGATTGAGTATAGGATGGGTTAGAGGATGGGATATGGGATTGGATAGGATAGAAGATAGGATAGGATAGAGAATAGGATAGGATAGAGGATAGGATAGGATAGAGGATAGGATAGGATAGAGGATAGGGTAGGATAGACGATAGGATAGGATAGAGGATAGGATAGGATAGAGGATAGGATAGGATAGAGGATACGATATGATAGAGGATAGGAAAGAGGATAGGATATAATACAGTATAGGATAGGATTGAGTATGGGATGTTATAGAGGATAGGATAGGGTATTGGATAGGATAGAGGATAGGATAGGATAGAGGATAGGATAGGATAGAGGATAGTATAGGATAGAGTATAGGTTATGATAGGATAGAGGATAGGATAGGATAGAGGATGGGATAGGATAGAGGATAGGATAGGATAGAGGATAGGAAAGGACAGAGTATAGGATAGGATAGAGGACAGGATAGGATAGAGTATTGGATAGGATAGACGATAGGATAGGATAGAGGATAGGATAGGATAGAGGATAGGATAGGATAGAGGATAGGATTGGATAGTGAATACGATAGGATTGAGGTTAGGATAGGATGGAGGATAGGATAGGGTAGGATAGGATAGGATGGAGGATAGGATAGGATAGGATGGAGGATAGGATAGGATAGAGGATAGGATAGGATAGAGGATAGGATAGGATAGGGAATAGGATAGGATAGATGACATTATAGGATAGAGGATAGGATAGGATAGAATACAGGATAGGACAGAGGGTAGGATAGTATATAGTATGGGATAGGATTGAGGATATGATAGGATAGAGGATGGGATAGGAAAGAGGATACGATAGGATAGAGGATACGATAGGATAGATGGTAGGATATGATATAGGATATTATAGGATAGAGGGTAGCATAGGATAGAGGATAGGACAGCATAGAGGATTGGATAGAATACAGGATATTATAGGATAGAGGATATTATACGATAGACGATAGGATAGGGTAGATGATGGGATAGGATAGATGATATTATAGGGTAGAGTTTAGGATAGGATAGAGGATAGGACAGGATAGAGGATAGGATAGGATAGAGGATAGGATAGGATAGAGGATAGGATAGGATAGAGGATAGGATAGGATAGAGGATAGGATAGGATAGAGGATAGGATAGGATAGAGCATAGGATAGGATAGAGAATAGGATAGGATAGAGGATAGGATAGGATAGAGGATAGGATAGGATAGAGGATAGGATAGGATAGAGGATAGGATAGGATAGAGGATAGGATAGGATAGAGGATAGGATAGGATAGGATAGAGGATAGGATAGGATAGAGGATAGCATAGAGGATAGGATAGGATAGAGGGTAGTGTAGAATTCGGATAGGATACAGGATAGGATAGGATAGAGAAGAGGATAGGATAGAGGATATTATAGGGTAGAGGATCGGATAGGATAGAGGATACGATATGATAGAGGAAAGGAACGAGGATAGGATATAATACAGTATAGGATAGGATTGAGTATGGGATGGCATAGAGGATAGGATAGGGTATTGGATAGGATAAAGGATAGGATAGGATAGAGGATAGGATAGGATAGAGGATAGGATACGATAGAGGATAGGATAGGATAGAGAATAGGATAGGATAGAGGATAGGATAGGATAGAGGATAGGATAGGATAGAGGATAGGATAGGATAGACGATAGGATAGGATAGAGGATATTATAGGATAGAGGATAGGATAGGATAGAGGATAGGATAGGATAGAGGATAGGATAGGATAGGATAGAGGATAGGATAGAGGATAGGATAGGATAGACGATAGGATAGGATAGAGGATAGGATAGGATAGAGGATAGTATAGGATAGAGGATAGGATAGGATAGAGGATAGGATAGGATAGAGGGTAGGGTAGAATTTGGATAGGATACAGGATAGGATAGGATAGAGGATAGGATAGGATAGAGAATGGAATAGGATAGAGGATAGGATACGATAGAGGATAGGATAGGATAGAGAATAGGATAGGATAGAGGATAGGACAGGTTAGAGGATAGGATAGAGGATAGGATAGGATAGACGATAGGATAGGATAGAGGATAGGATAGGATAGAGGATAGCATAGAGGATAGGATAGGATAGAGGGTAGGGTAGAATTCGGATAGGATACAGGATAGGATAGGATAGAGAAGAGGATAGGGTAGAGGATATTATAGGGTAGAGGATAGGATAGGATAGAGGATACGATATGATAGAGGATAGGAAAGAGGATAGGATATAATACAGTATAGGATAGGATTGAGTATGGGATGTTATAGAGGATAGGATAGGGTATTGGATAGGATAGAGGATAGGATAGGATAGAGGATAGGATAGGATAGAGGATAGGATACGATAGAGGATAGGATAGGATAGAGAATAGGATAGGGTAGAGGATAGGATAGGATAGAGGATAGGATAGAGGATAGGATAGGATAGACGATAGGATAGGATAGAGGATAGGATAGGATAGAGGATAGTATAGGATAGAGGATAGGATAGGATAGAGAATAGGATAGGATAGAGGGTAGGGTAGAATTTGGATAGGATACAGGATAGGATAGGATAGAGGATAGGATAGGATAGAGAATGGGATAGGATAGAAGATAGGATAGGATAGAGGATAGGAAAGGATAGAGGATAGGATAGGATAGACGATAGGATAGGATAGAGGATAGGATAGGATAGAGGATAGAGGATAGAGGATAGAGGATAGGATAGGATAGAGGATAGGATAGAGGATAGGATAGAGGATAGGATAGCATAGGGGATAGGATAGGATAGAGGATAGGATAGGATAGAGACTAGGATAGGATAGAGGATAGGATAGAGGATAGGATAGGATAGAGGATAGGACAGGATAGAGAATGGGATAGGATAGAGGATAGGATAGGATAGAGGATAGGATAGGATAGAGGATAGGATAGGATAGAGGATAGGATAGGATAGACGATAGGATAGGATAGAGGATAGGATAGGATAGAGAATAGGATAGGATAGAGGATAGGATAGAGGATAGGATAGGATAGAGGATAGGATAGGATAGAGGATAGGATAGGATAGAGGAGAGGATAGGATAGAGGATAGGATAGGATAGAGGATAGGATAGGATAGAGGATAGGATAGGATAGAGGATAGCATAGAGGATAGGATAGGATAGGATAGAGGGTAGGGTAGAATACTGATAGGATACAGGATAGGATAGGATAGAGAAGAGGATAGGATAGAGGATATTATAGGGTAGAGGATAGGATAGGATAGAGGATACGATATGATAGAGGATAGGAAAGAGGATAGGATATAATACAGTATAGGATAGGATTGAGTATGGGATGGGATAGAGGATAGGATAGGGTATTGGATAGGATAGAGGATAGGATAGGATAGAGGATAGGATAGGATAGAGGATAGGATAGGATAGAGGATAGGATCCGATAGAGGATAGGATAGGATAGAGAATATGATAGGATAGAGGATAGGATAGGATAGAGGATAGGATAGGATAGAGGATAGGATAGGATAGACGATAGGATAGGATAGAGGATAGGATAGGATAGAGGATAGGATAGGATAGAGGATAGTATAGGATAGAGGATAGGATAGGATAGAGTATAGGATAGGATAGAGGGTAGGGTAGAATTTGGATAGGATACAGGATAGGATAGGATAGAGGATAGGATAGGATAGAGAATGGGATAGGATAGAGGATAGGATAGGATAGAGGATAGGATAGGATAGAGGATAGGATAGGATAGAGGATAGGATAGGATAGAGGATAGGATAGGATAGAGGAGAGGATAGGATAGAGGATAGGATAGGATAGAGGATAGGATAGGATAGAGGATAGGATAGGATAGAGGATAGCATAGAGGATAGGATAGGATAGAGGGTAGGGTAGGATAGAGGATAGGACACTATAGAGGATAGGATAGGATAGAGGATAGGATAGGATAGAGGATAGGATAGGATAGAGGATAGGATAGGATAGAGGATAGGATAGGATAGACGATAGGATAGGATAGAGGATAGGATAGGATAGAGGATAGTATAGGATAGAGGATAGGATAGGATAGAGGGTAGAGGATAGAGGATAGGATAGGATAGAGGAGAGGATAGGATAGAGGATAGGATAGGATAGAGGATAGGATAGGATAGAGGATAGGATAGGATAGAGGATAGCATAGAGGATAGGATAGGGTAGAGGGTAGGGTAGAATTCGGATAGGATACAGGATAGGATAGGATAGAGAAGAGGATAGGATAGAGGATATTATAGGGTAGAGGATAGGATAGGATAGAGGATACGATATGATAGAGGATAGGAAAGAGGATAGGATATAATACAGTATAGGATAGGATTGAGTATGGGATGGGATAGAGGATAGGATAGGGTATTGGATAGGATAGAGGATAAGATAGGATAGAGGATAGGATACGATAGAGGACAGGATAGGATAGAGAATAGGATAGGATAGAGGATAGGATAGGATAGAGGATAGGATAGGATAGAGGATAGGATAGGATAGACGATAGGATAGGATAGAGGATAGGATAGGATAGAGGATAGTATAGGATAGAGGATAGGATAGGATAGAGGATAGGATAGGATAGAGGGTAGGGTAGAATTTGGATAGGATACAGGATAGGATAGGATAGAGGATAGGATAGGATAGAGGATAGGATAGGATAGAGGGTAGGGTAGAATTTGGATAGGATACAGGATAGGATAGGATAGAGGATAGGATAGGATAGAGGATAGGATAGGATAGAGAATGGGATAGGATAGAGGATATTATAGATTAGAGGATAGGATAGGATAGAGGATACGATATGATAGATTATAGGAAAGAGGATAGGATATAATACAGTGTAGGATAGGATTGAGTATAGGATGGGTTAGAGGATGGGATATGGGATTGGATAGGATAGAAGATAGGATAGGATAGAGGATAGGATAGGATAGAGGATAGGATACGATAGAGGATAGGATAGGATAGAGAATAGGATAGGATAGAGGATAGGATAGGATAGAGGATAGGATAGGATAGAGTAGAGGATAGGATAGAGGATAGGATAGGATAGAAGATAGGATAGGATAGAGGATACGATATGATAGAGGATAGGAAAGAGGATAGGATATAATACAGTATAGGATAGGATTGAGTATGGGATGTTATAGAGGATAGGATAGGGTATTGGATAGGATAGAGGATAGGATAGGATAGAGGATAGGATAGGATAGAGGATAGGATACAATAGAGGATAGGATAGGATAGAGAATAGGATAGGATAGAGGATAGGATAGGATAGAGGATAGGATAGGATAGAGGATAGGATAGGATAGACGATAGGATAGGATAGAGGATAGTATAGGATAGAGGATAGGATAGGATAGAGGATAGGATAGGATAGAGGGTAGGGTAGAATTTGGATAGGATACAGGATAGGATAGGATAGAGGATAGGATAGGATAGAGAATGGGATAGGATAGAGGATAGGATAGGATAGAGGATAGGATAGGATAGAGGATAGGATACGATAGAGGATAGGATAGGATAGAGAATAGGATAGGATAGAGGATAGGATAGGATAGAGGATAGGATAGGATAGAGGATAGGATAGGATAGAGGATAGGATAGGATAGAGGATAGGATAGGATAGAGGATAGGATAGGATAGACGATAGGATAGGATAGAGGATAGTATAGGATAGAGGATAGGATAGGATAGAGGATAGGATAGGATAGAGGGTACGGTAGAATTTGGATAGGATACAGGATAGGATAGGATAGAGGATAGGATAGGATAGGGTATTGGATAGGATAGAGGATAGGATAGGATAGAGGATAGGATAGGATAGAGGATAGGATACGATAGAGGATAGGATAGGATAGAGAATAGGATAGGATAGAGGATAGGATAGGATAGAGGATAGGATAGGATAGAGGATAGGGTAGGATAGACGATAGGATAGGATAGAGGATAGGATAGGATAGAGGATAGGATAGGATAGAGGATAGGATAGGATAGAGGATACGATATGATAGAGGATAGGAAAGAGGATAGGATATAATACAGTATAGGATAGGATTGAGTATGGGATGTTATAGAGGATAGGATAGGGTATTGGATAGGATAGAGGATAGGATAGGATAGAGGATAGGATAGGATAGAGGATAGGATACAATAGAGGATAGGATAGGATAGAGAATAGGATAGGATAGAGGATAGGATAGGATAGAGGATAGGATAGGATAGAGGATAGGATAGGATAGACGATAGGATAGGATAGAGGATAGTATAGGATAGAGGATAGGATAGGATAGAGGATAGGATAGGATAGAGGGTAGGGTAGAATTTGGATAGGATACAGGATAGGATAGGATAGAGGATAGGATAGGATAGAGAATGGGATAGGATAGAGGATAGGATAGGATAGAGGATAGGATAGGATAGAGGATAGGATAGGATAGACGATAGGATAGGATAGAGGATAGGATAGGATAGAGGATAGGATAGGATAGAGGATAGGATAGGATAGAGGATAGGATAGGATAGAGGATAGGATAGGATAGAGAATAGGATAGGATAGAGGATAGGATAGGATAGAGGATAGGATAGGATAGAGGATAGGATAGAGGATAGGATAGGATAGAGAATAGGATAGGATAGAGGATAGGATAGCATAGAGGATAGGATAGGATACAGGATAGGACACTATAGAGGATAGGATAGGATAGAGGATAGGATAGGATAGAGGATAGGATAGGATAGAGGATAGAGGATAGAGGATAGGATAGGATAGAGGATAGGATAGAGGATAGGATAGAGGATAGGATAGCATAGGGGATAGGATAGGATAGAGGATAGGATAGGATCGAGAATAGGATAGGATAGAGGATAGGATAGAGGATAGGATAGGATAGAGGATAGGACAGGATAGAGAATGGGATAGGATAGAGGATAGGATAGGATAGAGGATAGGATAGGATAGAGGATAGGATAGGATAGAGGATAGGATAGGATAGACGATAGGATAGGATAGAGGATAGGATAGGATAGAGAATAGGATAGGATAGAGGATAGGATAGAGGATAGGATAGGATAGAGGATAGGATAGGATAGAGGATAGGATAGGATAGAGGATAGGATAGGATAGAGGATAGGATAGGATAGAGGATAGGATAGGATAGAGGATAGGATAGGATAGAGGATAGGATAGGATAGAGGATAGCATAGAGGATAGGATAGGATAGAGGGTAGGGTAGAATTCGGATAGGATACAGGATAGGATAGGATAGAGAAGAGGATAGGATAGAGGATATTATAGGGTAGAGGATAGGATAGGATAGAGGATAGGATATAATACAGTATAGGATAGGATTGAGTATGGGATGGGATAGAGGATAGGATAGGGTATTGGATAGGATAGAGGATAGGATAGGATAGAGGATAGGATAGGATAGAGGATAGGATAGGATAGAGGATAGGATACGATAGAGGATAGGATAGGATAGAGAATAGGATAGGATAGAGGATAGGATAGGATAGAGGATAGGATAGGATAGAGGATAGGATAGGATAGACGATAGGATAGGATAGAGGATAGGATAGGATAGAGGATAGGATAGGATAGAGGATAGTATAGGATAGAGGATAGGATAGGATAGAGTATAGGATAGGATAGAGGGTAGGGTAGAATTTGGATAGGATACAGGATAGGATAGGAAAGAGGATAGGATAGGATAGAGAATGCGATAGGATAGAGGATAGGATAGGATAGAGGATAGGATAGGATAGAGGATAGGATAGGATAGAGGATAGGATAGGATAGAGGATAGGATAGGATAGAGGATAGGATAGGATAGAGGATAGGATAGGATAGACGATAGGATAGGATAGAGGATAGGATAGGATAGAGGATAGTATAGGATAGAGGATAGGATAGGATAGAGGATAGAGGATAGAGGATAGGATAGGATAGAGGATAGGATAGAGGATAGGATAGAGGATAGGATAGAGGATAGGATAGAGGATAGGATAGCATAGGGGATAGGATAGGATAGAGGATAGGATAGGATAGAGAATAGGATAGGATAGAGGATAGGATAGAGGATAGGATAGGATAGAGGATAGGATAGGATAGAGGATAGGATAGGATAGAGGATAGGATAGGATAGAGGATAGGATAGGATAGAGGATAGCATAGAGGATAGGATAGGATAGAGGGTAGGGTAGAATTCGGATAGGATACAGGATAGGATAGGATAGAGAAGAGGATAGGATAGAGGATATTATAGGGTAGAGGATAGGATAGGATAGAGGATACGATATGATAGAGGATAGGAAAGAGGATAGGATATAATACAGTATAGGATAGGATTGAGTATGGGATGGGATAGAGGATAGGATAGGGTATTGGATAGGATAGAGGATAGGATAGGATAGAGGATAGGATAGGATAGAGGATAGGATACGATAGAGGATAGGATAGGATAGAGAATAGGATAGGATAGAGGATAGGATAGGATAGAGGATAGGATAGGATAGAGGATAGGATAGGATAGACGATAGGATAGGATAGAGGATAGGATAGGATAGAGGATAGTATAGGATAGAGGATAGGATAGGATAGAGGATAGGATAGGATAAAGGGTAGGGTAGAATTTGGATAGGATACAGGATAGGATAGGATACAGGATAGGATAGGATAGAGGATAGGATAGGATAGAGGGTAGGGTAGAATTTGGATAGGATACAGGATAGGATAGGATAGAGGATAGGATAGGATAGAGGATAGAGGATAGAGGATAGGATAGGATAGAGAATAGGATAGGATAGAGGATAGGATAGAGGATAGGATAGGATAGAGGATAGGACAGGATAGAGAATGGGATAGGATAGAGGATAGGATAGGATAGAGGATAGGATAGGATAGAGGATAGGATTTGATAGAGGATAGGATAGGATAGACGATAGGATAGGATAGAGGATAGGATAGGATAGAGAATAGGATAGGATAGAGGATAGGATAGAGGATAGGATAGGATAGGATAGAGGATAGAGGATAGAGGATAGGATAGGATAGAGGATAGGATAGAGGATAGGATAGAGGATAGGATAGCATAGGGGATAGGATAGGATAGAGGATAGGATAGGATAGAGAATAGGATAGGATAGAGGATAGGATAGAGGATAGGATAGGATGGAGGATAGGATAGGATAGAGGATAGGATAGGATAGAGGAGAGGATAGGATAGAGGATAGGATAGGATAGAGGATAGGATAGGATAGAGGATAGGATAGGATAGAGGATAGCATAGAGGATAGGATAGGATAGAGGGTAGGGTAGAATTCGGATAGGATACAGGATAGGATAGGATAGAGAAGAGGATAGGATAGAGGATATTATAGGGTAGAGGATAGGATAGGATAGAGGATACGATATGATAGAGGATAGGAAAGAGGATAGGATATAATACAGTATAGGATAGGATTGAGTATGGGATGGGATAGAGGATAGGATAGGGTATTGGATAGGATAGAGGATAGGATAGGATAGAGGATAGGATACGATAGAGGATAGGATAGGATAGAGAATAGGATAGGATAGAGGATAGTATAGGATAGAGGATAGGATAGGATAGAGGATAGGATAGGATAGAGGGTAGGGTAGAATTTGGATAGGATACAGGATAGGATAGGATAGAGGATAGGATAGGATAGAGGGTAGGGTAGAATTTGGATAGGATACAGGATAGGATAGGGTAGAGGATAGGATAGGATAGAGAATGGGATAGGATAGAGGATATTATAGATTAGAGGATAGGATAGGATAGAGGATACGATATGATAGAGGATAGGAAAGAGGATAGGATATAATACAGTATAGGATAGGATTGAGTATAGGATGGGTTAGAGGATGGGATATGGGATTGGATAGGATAGAAGATAGGATAGGATAGAGGATAGGATAGGATAGAGGATAGGATACGATAGAGGATAGGATAGGATAGAGAATAGGATAGGATAGAGGATAGGATAGAATAGAGGATAGGATAGGATAGAGGAGAGGATAGGATAGAGGATAGGATAGGATAGAGGATAGGATAGGATAGAGGATAGGATAGGATAGAGGATAGCATAGAGGATAGGATAGGATAGAGGGTAGGGTAGAATTCGGATAGGATACAGGATAGGATAGGATAGAGAAGAGGATAGGATAGAGGATATTATAGGGTAGAGGATAGGATAGGATAGAGGATACGATATGATAGAGGATAGGAAAGAGGATAGGATATAATACAGTATAGGATAGGATTGAGTATGGGATGGGATAGAGGATAGGATAGGGTATTGGATAGGATAGAGGATAGGATAGGATAGAGGATAGGATAGGATAGAGGATAGGATACGATAGAGGATAGGATAGGATAGAGAATAGGATAGGATAGAGGATAGGATAGGATAGAGGATAGGATAGGATAGAGGATAGGATAGGATAGACGATAGGATAGGATAGAGGATAGGATAGGATAGAGGATAGTATAGGATAGAGGATAGGATAGGATAGAGGATAGGATAGGATAGAGGGTAGGGTAGAATTTGGATAGGATAGAGGATAGGATAGGATAGAGGATAGGATAGGATAGAGGATAGGATAGGATAGAGGGTAGGGTAGAATTTGGATAGGATACAGGATAGGATAGGATAGAGGATAGGATAGGATAGAGAATGGGATAGGATAGAGGATATTATAGAGTAGAGGATAGGATAGGATAGAGGATACGATATGATAGAGGATAGGAAAGAGGATAGGATATAATACAGTATAGGATAGGATTGAGTATAGGATGGGTTAGAGGATGGGATATGGGATTGGATAGGATAGAAGATAGGATAGGATAGAGGATAGGATAGGATAGAGGATAGAGGATAGAGGATAGAGGATAGGATAGGATAGAGGATAGGATAGGATAGAGGATAGGATAGGATAGGATAGGGGATAGGATAGGATAGAGGATAGGATAGGATAGAGAATAGGATAGGATAGAGGATAGGATTGAGGATAGATTACACGATAGAGGATAGGATAGGACAGAGGATAGGATAGGATAGAGGATAGGATAGGATAGAGGATAGGATAGGATAGAGGATAGGATAGGATAGAGGATAGGATACGATAGAGGATAGGCTAGGATAGAGGATAGGATAGGATAGAGGATAGGATAGGATAGAGGATAGGATAGGATAGGGGATAGGATAGGATAGAGGATAGGATAGGATAGAGGATAGGATACGATAGAGGATAGGATAGGATAGAGAATAGGATAGGATAGAGGATAGGATAGGATAGAGGATAGGATAGGATAGAGGATAGGATAGGATAGACGATAGGATAGGATAGAGGGTAGGATAGGATAGAGGATAGGATAGGATAGAGAATAGGATAGGATAGAGGATAGGATAGGATAGAGTATAGGATAGGATAGAGGATAGGATAGGATAGAGGATATGATAGGATAGAGGATAGGATACGATAGAGGATAGGATAGGATAGAGGATAGAATAGGATAGAGGATAGGATAGGATAGACGATAGGATAGGATAGAGGATAGGATAGGATAGAGGATAGGATAGAGGATAGGATAGAGGATAGGATAGCATAGGGGATAGGATAGGATAGAGGATAGGATAGGATAGAGAATAGGATAGGATAGAGGATAGGATAGAGGATAGGATAGGATAGAGGATAGGATAGGATAGAGGATAGGATAGGATAGAGGAGAGGATAGGATAGAGGATAGGATAGGATAGAGGATAGGATAGGATAGAGGATAGGATAGGATAGAGGATAGCATAGAGGATAGGATAGGATAGAGGGTAGGGTAGAATTCAGATAGGATACAGGATAGGATAGGATAGAGAAGAGGATAGGATAGAGGATATTATAGGGTAGAGGATAGGATAGGATAGAGGATACGATATGATAGAGGATAGGAAAGAGGATAGGATATAATACAGTATAGTATATAATTGAGTATGGGATGGGATAGAGGATAGGATAGGGTATTGGATAGGATAGAGGATAGGATAGGATAGAGGATAGGATAGGATAGAGGATAGGATACGATAGAGGATAGGATAGGATAGAGAATAGGATAGGATCGAGGATAGGATAGGATAGAGGATAGGATAGGATAGAGGATAGGATAGGATAGACGATAGGATAGGATAGAGGATAGGATAGGATAGAGGATAGTATAGGATAGAGGATAGGATAGGATAGAGGATAGGATAGGATAGTGGGTAGGGTAGAATTTGGATAGGATAGAGGATAGGATAGGATAGAGGATAGGATAGGATAGAGGATAGGATAGGATAGAGGGTAGGGTAGAATTTGGATAGGATACAGGATAGGATAGGATAGAGGATAGGATAGGATAGAGAATGGGATAGGATAGAGGATATTATAGAGTAGAGGATAGGATAGGATAGAGGATACGATATGATAGAGGATAGGAAAGAGGATAGGATATAATACAGTATAGGATAGGATTGAGTATAGGATGGGTTAGAGGATGGGATATGGGATTGGATAGGATAGAAGATAGGATAGGATAGAGGATAGGATAGGATAGAGGATAGAGGATAGAGGATAGAGGATAGAGGATAGGATAGGATAGAGGATAGGATAGGATAGAGGATAGGATAGGATAGAGGATAGGATAGGATAGAGGATAGGATAGGATAGGATAGGATAGGGGATAGGATAGGATAGAGGATAGGATAGGATAGAGAATAGGATAGGATAGAGGATAGGATTGAGGATAGATTACACGATAGAGGATAGGATAGGACAGAGGATAGGATAGGATAGAGGATAGGATAGGATAGAGGATAGGATAGGATAGAGGATAGGATAGGATAGAGGATAGGATACGATAGAGGATAGGCTAGGATAGAGGATAGGATAGGATAGAGGATAGCATAGAGGATAGGATAGGATAGAGGGTAGGGTAGAATTCGGATAGGATACAGGATAGGATAGGATAGAGAAGAGGATAGGATAGAGGATATTATAGGGTAGAGGATAGGATAGGATAGAGGATACGATATGATAGAGGATAGGAAGGAGGATAGGATATAATACAGTATAGGATAGGATTGAGTATGGGATGGGATAGAGGATAGGATAGGGTATTGGATAGGATAGAGGATAGGATAGGATAGAGGATAGGATAGGATAGAGGATAGGATAGGATAGAGGATAGGATACGATAGAGGATAGGATAGGATAGAGAATAGGATAGGATAGAGGATAGGATAGGATAGAGGATAGGATAGGATAGAGGATAGGATAGGATAGACGATAGGATAGGATAGAGGATAGGATAGGATAGAGGATAGGATAGGATAGAGGATAGTATAGGATAGAGGATAGGATAGGATAGAGTATAGGATAGCATAGAGGGTAGGGTAGAATTTGGATAGGATACAGGATAGGATAGGATAGAGGATAGGATAGGATAGAGAATGGGATAGGATAGAGGATAGGATAGGATAGAGGATAGGATAGGATAGAGGATAGGATAGGATAGAGGATAGGATAGGATAGAGGAGAGGATAGGATAGAGGATAGGATAGGATAGAGGATAGGATAGGATAGAGGATAGGATAGGATAGAGGATAGCATAGAGGATAGGATAGGATAGAGGGTAGGGTAGGATAGAGGATAGGACACTATAGAGGATAGGATAGGATAGAGGATAGGATAGGATAGAGGATAGGATAGGATAGAGGATAGGATAGGATAGACGATAGGATAGGATAGAGGATAGGATAGGATAGAGGATAGTATAGGATAGAGGATAGGATAGGATAGAGGATAGAGGATAGAGGATAGGATAGGATAGAGGATAGGATAGAGGATAGGATAGAGGATAGGATAGAGGATAGGATAGAGGATAGGATAGCATAGGGGATAGGATAGGATAGAGGATAGGATAGGATAGAGAATAGGATAGGATAGAGGATAGGATAGAGGATAGGATGGGATAGAGGATAGGATAGGATAGAGGATAGGATAGGATAGAGGAGAGGATAGGATAGAGGATAGGATAGGATAGAGGATAGGATAGGATAGAGGATAGGATAGGATAGAGGATAGCATAGAGGATAGGATAGGATAGAGGGTAGGGTAGAATTCGGATAGGATACAGGATAGGATAGGATAGAGAAGAGGATAGGATAGAGGATATTATAGGGTAGAGGATAGGATAGGATAGAGGATACGATATGATAGAGGATAGGAAAGAGGATAGGATATAGTACAGTATAGGATAGGATTGAGTATGGGATGGGATAGAGGATAGGATAGGGTATTGGATAGGATAGAGGATAGGATAGGATAGAGGATAGGATACGATAGAGGATAGGATAGGATAGAGAATAGGATAGGATAGAGGATAGGATAGGATAGAGGATAGGATAGGATAGAGGATAGGATAGGATAGACGATAGGATAGGATAGAGGATAGGATAGGATAGAGGATAGTATAGGATAGAGGATAGGATAGGATAGAGGATAGGATAGGATAGAGGGTAGGGTAGAATTTGGATAGGATAGAGGATAGGATAGGATAGAGGATAGGATAGGATAGAGCATAGGATAGGATAGAGGGTAGGGTAGAATTTGGATAGGATACAGGATAGCATAATATAGAGGATAGGATAGGATAGAGAATGGGATAGGATAGAGGATATTATAGAGTAGAGGATAGGATAGGATAGAGGATACGATATGATAGAGGATAGGAAAGAGGATAGGATATAATACAGTATAGGATAGGATTGAGTATAGGATGGGTTAGAGGATGGGATATGGGATTGGATAGGATAGAAGATAGGATAGGATAGAGGATAGGATAGGATAGAGGATAGAGGATAGAGGATAGAGGATAGAGGATAGGATAGGATAGAGGATAGGATAGGATAGAGGATAGGATAGGATAGAGGATAGGATAGGATAGGATAGGGGATAGGATAGGATAGAGGATAGGATAGGATAGAGAATAGGATAGGATAGAGGATATGATTGAGGATAGATTACACGATAGAGGATAGGATAGGACAGAGGATAGGATAGGATAGAGGATAGGATAGGATAGAGGATAGGATAGGATAGGATAGAGGATAGGATACGATAGAGGATAGGCTAGGATAGAGGATAGGATAGGATAGAGTATAGGATAGGATAGAGGGTAGGGTAGAATTTGGATAGGATACAGGATAGGATAGGATAGAGGATAGGATAGGATAGAGAATGGGATAGGATAGAGGATAGGATAGGATAGAGGATAGGATAGGATAGAGGATAGGATAGGATAGAGGATAGGATAGGATAGAGGATAGGATAGGATAGAGGAGAGGATAGGATAGAGGATAGGATAGGATAGAGGATAGGATAGGATAGAGGATAGGATAGGATAGAGGATAGCATAGAGGATAGGATAGGATAGAGGGTAGGGTAGGATAGAGGATAGGACACTATAGAGGATAGGATGGGATAGAGGATAGGATAGGATAGAGGATAGGATAGGATAGAGGATAGGATAGGATAGAGGATAGGATAGGATAGAGGATAGGATAGGATAGACGATAGGATAGGATAGAGGATAGGATATAATAGAGGATAGTATAGGATAGAGGATAGGATAGGATAGAGGATAGAGGATAGAGGATAGGATAGGATAGAGGATAGGATAGAGGATAGGATAGAGGATAGGATAGCATAGGGGATAGGATAGGATAGAGGATAGGATAGGATAGAGAATAGGATAGGATAGAGGATAGGATAGAGGATAGGATAGGATAGAGGATAGGATAGGATAGAGGATAGGATAGGATAGAGGAGAGGATAGGATAGAGGATAGGATAGGATAGAGGATAGGATAGGATAGAGGATAGGATAGGATAGACTATAGCATAGAGGATAGGATAGGATAGAGGGTAGGGTAGAATTCGGATAGGATACAGGATAGGATAGGATAGAGAAGAGGATAGGATAGAGGATATTATAGGGTAGAGGATAGGATAGGATAGAGGATACGATATGATAGAGGATAGGAAAGAGGATAGGATATAATACAGTATAGGATAGGATTGAGTATGGGATGGGATAGAGGATAGGATAGGGTATTGGATAGGATAGAGGATAGGATAGGATAGAGGATAGGATAGGATAGAGGATAGGATACGATAGAGGATAGGATAGGATAGAGAATAGGATAGGATAGAGGATAGGATAGGATAGAGGATAGGATAGGATAGACGATAGGATAGGATAGAGGATAGGATAGGATAGAGGATAGTATAGGATAGAGGATAGGATAGGATAGAGGATAGGATAGGATAGAGGGTAGGGTAGAATTTGGATAGGATACAGGATAGGATAGGATAGAGGATAGGATAGGATAGAGGATAGGATAGGATAGAGGGTAGGGTAGAATTTGGATAGGATACAGGATAGGATAGGATAGAGGATAGGATAGGATAGAGAATGGGATAGGATAGAGGATATTATAGATTAGATTATAGGATAGGATAGAGGATACGATATGATAGAGGATAGGAAAGAGGATAGGATATAATTACAGTATAGGATAGGATTGAGTATAGGATGGGTTAGAGGATGGGATATGGGATTGGATAGGATAGAAGATAGGATAGGATAGAGGATAGGATAGGATAGAGGATAGGATACGATAGAGGATAGGATAGGATAGAGAATAGGATAGGATAGAGGATAGGATAGGATACAGGATAGGATAGGATAGAGGATAGGATAGGATAGAGAATGGGATAGGATAGAGGATAGGATAGGATAGAGGATAGGATAGGATAGAGGATAGGATAGGATAGAGGATAGGATAGGATAGAGGATAGGATAGGATAGAGGAGAGGATAGGATAGAGGATAGGATAGGATAGAGGATAGGATAGGATAGAGGATAGGATAGGATAGAGGATAGCATAGAGGATAGGATAGGATAGAGGGTAGGGTAGGATAGAGGATAGGACACTATAGAGGATAGGATGGGATAGAGGATAGGATAGGATAGAGGATAGGATAGGATAGAGGATAGGATAGGATAGAGGATAGGATAGGATAGAGGATAGGATAGGATAGACGATAGGATAGGATAGAGGATAGGATATAATAGAGGATAGTATAGGATAGAGGATAGGATAGGATAGAGGATAGAGGATAGAGGATAGGATAGGATAGAGGATAGGATAGAGGATAGGATAGAGGATAGGATAGCATAGGGGATAGGATAGGATAGAGGATAGGATAGGATAGAGAATAGGATAGGATAGAGGATAGGATAGAGGATAGGATAGGATAGAGGATAGGATAGGATAGAGGATAGGATAGGATAGAGGAGAGGATAGGATAGAGGATAGGATAGGATAGAGGATAGGATAGGATAGAGGATAGGATAGGATAGACTATAGCATAGAGGATAGGATAGGATAGAGGGTAGGGTAGAATTCGGATAGGATACAGGATAGGATAGGATAGAGAAGAGGATAGGATAGAGGATATTATAGGGTAGAGGATAGGATAGGATAGAGGATACGATATGATAGAGGATAGGAAAGAGGATAGGATATAATACAGTATAGGATAGGATTGAGTATGGGATGGGATAGAGGATAGGATAGGGTATTGGATAGGATAGAGGATAGGATAGGATAGAGGATAGGATAGGATAGAGGATAGGATACGATAGAGGATAGGATAGGATAGAGAATAGGATAGGATAGAGGATAGGATAGGATAGAGGATAGGATAGGATAGACGATAGGATAGGATAGAGGATAGGATAGGATAGAGGATAGTATAGGATAGAGGATAGGATAGGATAGAGGATAGGATAGGATAGAGGGTAGGGTAGAATTTGGATAGGATACAGGATAGGATAGGATAGAGGATAGGATAGGATAGAGGATAGGATAGGATAGAGGGTAGGGTAGAATTTGGATAGGATACAGGATAGGATAGGATAGAGGATAGGATAGGATAGAGAATGGGATAGGATAGAGGATATTATAGATTAGATTATAGGATAGGATAGAGGATACGATATGATAGAGGATAGGAAAGAGGATAGGATATAATACAGTATAGGATAGGATTGAGTATAGGATGGGTTAGAGGATGGGATATGGGATTGGATAGGATAGAAGATAGGATAGGATAGAGGATAGGATAGGATAGAGGATAGGATACGATAGAGGATAGGATAGGATAGAGAATAGGATAGGATAGAGGAGAGGAGAGGATAGAGGATAGGATAGGATAGAGGATAGGATAGGATAGGATAGAGGATAGGATAGGATAGAGGATAGCATAGGATAGAGGATAGCATAGAGGATAGGATAGGATAGAGGGTAGGGTAGAATTCGGATAGGATACAGGATAGGATAGGATAGAGAAGAGGATAGGATAGAGGATATTATAGGGTAGAGGATAGGATAGGATAGAGGATACGATATGATAGAGGATAGGAAAGAGGATAGGATATAATACAGTATAGGATAGGATTGAGTATGGGATGGGATAGAGGATAGGATAGGGTATTGGATAGGATAGAGGATAGGATAGGATAGAGGATAGGATAGGATAGAGGATAGGATACGATAGAGGATAGGATAGGATAGAGAATAGGATAGGATAGAGGATAGGATAGGATAGAGGATAGGATAGGATAGACGATAGGATAGGATAGAGGATAGGATAGGATAGAGGATAGTATAGGATAGAGGATAGGATAGGATAGAGGATAGGATAGGATAGAGGGTAGGGTAGAATTTGGATAGGATAGAGGATAGGATAGGATAGAGGATAGGATAGGATAGAGGGTAGGGTAGAATTTGGATAGGATACAGGATAGGATAGGATAGAGGATAGGATAGGATAGAGAATGGGATAGGATAGAGGATATTATAGATTAGATTATAGGATAGGATAGAGGATACGATATGATAGAGGATAGGAAAGAGGATAGGATATAATACAGTATAGGATAGGATTGAGTATAGGATGGGTTAGAGGATGGGATATGGGATTGGATAGGATAGAAGATAGGATAGGATAGAGGATAGGATAGGATAGAGGATAGAGGATAGAGGATAGAGGATAGGATAGGATAGAGGATAGGATAGGATAGAGGATAGGATAGGATAGAGGATAGGATAGGATAGAGGATAGGATAGGATAGAGGATAGGATAGGATAGAGGATAGGATAGGATAGGATAGGGGATAGGATAGGATAGAGGATAGGATAGGATAGAGAATAGGATAGGATAGAGGATAGGATTGAGGATAGATTACACGATAGAGGATAGGATAGGACAGAGGATAGGATAGGATAGAGGATAGGATAGGATAGAGGATAGGATAGGATAGAGGATAGGATAGGATAGAGGATAGGATACGATAGAGGATAGGCTAGGATAGAGGATAGGATAGGATAGAGGATAGGATAGGATAGAGGATAGGATAGGATAGAGGATAGGATAGGATAGAGGATAGGATAGGATAGAGGATAGGATAGGATAGAGGATAGGATACGATAGAGGATAGGATAGGATAGAGAATAGGATAGGATAGAGGATAGGATAGGATAGAGGATAGGATAGGATAGAGGATAGGATAGGATAGACGATAGGATAGGATAGAGGATAGGATAGGATAGAGGATAGGATAGGATAGAGGATAGTATAGGATAGAGGATAGGATAGGATAGAGGATAGGATAGGATAGAGGATAGAATAGGATAGAGGATAGGATAGGATAGACGATAGGATAGGATAGAGGATAGGATAGGATAGAGGATAGTATAGGATAGAGGATAGGATAGGATAGAGGATAGAGGATAGAGGATAGAGGATAGGATAGGATAGAGGATAGGATAGAGGATAGGATAGAGGATAGGATAGAGGATAGGATAGCATAGGGGATAGGATAGGATAGAGGATAGGATAGGATAGAGAATAGGATAGGATAGAGGATAGGATAGAGGATAGGATAGGATAGAGGATAGGATAGGATAGAGGATAGGATAGGATAGAGGAGAGGATAGGATAGAGGATAGGATAGGATAGAGGATAGGATAGGATAGAGGATAGGATAGGATAGAGGATAGCATAGAGGATAGGATAGGATAGAGGGTAGGGTAGAATTCGGATAGGATACAGGATAGGATAGGATAGAGAAGAGGATAGGATAGAGGATATTATAGGGTAGAGGATAGGATAGGATAGAGGATACGATATGATAGAGGATAGGAAAGAGGATAGGATATAATACAGTATAGGATAGGATTGAGTATGGGATGGGATAGAGGATAGGATAGGGTATTGGATAGGATAGAGGATAGGATAGGATAGAGGATAGGATAGGATAGAGGATAGGATACGATAGAGGATAGGATAGGATAGAGAATAGGATAGGATAGAGGATAGGATAGGATAGAGGATAGGATAGGATAGACGATAGGATAGGATAGAGGATAGGATAGGATAGAGGATAGTATAGGATAGAGGATAGGATAGGATAGAGGATAGGATAGGATAGAGGGTAGGGTAGAATTTGGATAGGATACAGGATAGGATAGGATAGAGGATAGGATAGGATAGAGGATAGGATAGGATAGAGGGTAGGGTAGAATTTGGATAGGATACAGGATAGGATAGGATAGAGGATAGGATAGGATAGAGAATGGGATAGGATAGAGGATATTATAGATTAGATTATAGGATAGGATAGAGGATACGATATGATAGAGGATAGGAAAGAGGATAGGATATAATACAGTATAGGATAGGATTGAGTATAGGATGGGTTAGAGGATGGGATATGGGATTGGATAGGATAGAAGATAGGATAGGATAGAGGATAGGATAGGATAGAGGATAGGATACGATAGAGGATAGGATAGGATAGAGAATAGGATAGGATAGAGGATAGGATAGAATAGAGGATAGGATAGGATAGAGGAGAGGATAGGATAGAGGATAGGATAGGATAGAGGATAGGATAGGATAGAGGATAGGATAGGATAGAGGATAGCATAGAGGATAGGATAGGATAGAGGGTAGGGTAGAATTCGGATAGGATACAGGATAGGATAGGATAGAGAAGAGGATAGGATAGAGGATATTATAGGGTAGAGGATAGGATAGGATAGAGGATACGATATGATAGAGGATAGGAAAGAGGATAGGATATAATACAGTATAGGATAGGATTGAGTATGGGATGGGATAGAGGATAGGATAGGGTATTGGATAGGATAGAGGATAGGATAGGATAGAGGATAGGATAGGATAGAGGATAGGATACGATAGAGGATAGGATAGGATAGAGAATAGGATAGGATAGAGGATAGGATAGGATAGAGGATAGGATAGGATAGAGGATAGGATAGGATAGACGATAGGATAGGATAGAGGATAGGATAGGATAGAGGATAGTATAGGATAGAGGATAGGATAGGATAGAGGATAGGATAGGATAGAGGGTAGGGTAGAATTTGGATAGGATAGAGGATAGGATAGGATAGAGGATAGGATAGGATAGAGGGTAGGGTAGAATTTGGATAGGATACAGGATAGGATAGGATAGAGGATAGGATAGGATAGAGAATGGGATAGGATAGAGGATATTATAGAGTAGAGGATAGGATAGGATAGAGGATACGATATGATAGAGGATAGGAAAGAGGATAGGATATAATACAGTATAGGATAGGATTGAGTATAGGATGGGTTAGAGGGTGGGATATGGGATTGGATAGGATAGAAGATAGGATAGGATAGAGGATAGGATATTATAGAGGATAGAGGATAGAGGATAGAGGATAGAGGATAGGATAGGATAGAGGATAGGATAGGATAGAGGATAGGATAGGATAGAGGATAGGATAGGATAGAGGATAGGATAGGATAGAGGATAGGATAGGATAGGATAGGGGATAGGATAGGATAGAGGATAGGATACGATAGAGGATAGGCTAGGATAGAGGATAGGATAGGATAGAGGATAGGATAGGATAGAGGATAGGATAGGATAGAGGATAGGATAGGATAGAGGATAGGATAGGATAGAGGATAGGATAGAGGATTGGATAGGATAGAGGACAGGATACGATAGAGGATAGGATAGGATAGAGGATACGATATGATAGAGGATAGGAAAGAGGATAGGATATAATACAGTATAGTATAGGATTGAGTATAGGATGGGATAGAGGATGGGATATGGGATTGGATAGGATAGAAGATAGGATATAATAGAGGATAGGATAGGATAGAGGATAGGATAGGACTGAAGATGGGATAGGATTGAGGATAGGATAGGATAGAGGATAGGATAGATGATTGGATAGGATAGAGGACAGGATACGATAGAGGATAGGATAGGATAGAGGATAGGATAGGATAGAGGATAGGATAGGATAGATGTTAAGATAGGATAGAGGATAGGATAGAGGATAGGATAGGATAGAGGATAGGATAGGATTGAGGATAGGATAGGATAGAGGATAGGATAGGATAGAATATACGATATTATAGAGGATAGGATAGGATAGAGGATAGGATTGCATAGAGTATAGGGTAGAGGATATTATAGGATAGCGGATACGATAGGATTGAGGATAGGATAGGATAGAAGATAGGATAGAGGATAGGATAGGATAGTGGATAGGATAGGATAGAGGATAGAGAATGGGATAGGATATAGGATAGAGAATAGGATAGGATATAGGATAAGGATAGGATAGAGGATAGGAAAGGATCGAGGATATGATAGGATAGAGGATAGGATGGAGGATAGAATATTATAAAGGATAGAGGATAGGATGGATGATAGGATATGATAGAGGATAGGATAGGATAGTGAATACGATAGGATTGATGATAGTATAGGATGGAGGATAGGATAGGATTGAGGGTAGGATTGGATAGAGGATAGGATAGGATGGAGGATAGGATAGGATAGAGGATAGGATAGGATAGAGGATAGGATAGGATAGAGGATAGGGTAGGATAGAGGACAGGATAGTACAGAGTATAGGATAGGATACAGAATAGGATAGAATATAGGATAGAGAATAGGATAGGATATAGGATAGAGAATAGGATAGGATATAGGATAGGATAGGATAGCGGATAGGACAGGATAGAGGATAGGATGGGATAGAGGATAGGATAGGATAGGATAGGGGATAGGATAGGATAGAGGATAGGATAGGATAGAGAATAGGATAGGAAAGAGGATAGGATTGAGGATAGATTACACGATAGAGGATAGGATAGGACAGAGGATAGGATAGGATAGAGGATAGGATAGGATAGAGGATAGGATAGGATAGAGGATAGGATAGGATAGAGGATAGGATACGATAGAGGATAGGCTAGGATAGAGGATAGGATAGGATAGAGGATAGGATAGGATAGAGGATAGGATAGGATAGAGGATAGGATAGGATAGAGGATAGGATAGGATAGAGGATAGGATAGGATAGAGGATAGGATAGAGGATTGGATAGGATAGAGGACAGGATACGATAGAGGATAGGATAGGGTAGAGGATACGATATGATAGAGGATAGGAAAGAGGATAGGATATAATACAGTATAGTATAGGATTGAGTATAGGATGGGATAGAGGATGGGATATGGGATTGGATAGGATAGAAGATAGGATATAATAGAGGATAGGATAGGATAGAGGATAGGATAGGATAGAGGATAGGATAAAATAGAGGATAGGATAGGATGGAGGATAGGACAGCATAGAGGATAGGATAGGATAGAGGATAGGATAGAATAGAGGATAGGATAGGATAGAGGATAGGATAGGATAGAGGATAGGATAGGATAGGATAGAAGAGAGGATAGGATAGAGGAGAGGATAGGATAGAGGATAGGATAGGATAGAGGATAGGATAGGATAGAGGATAGGATAGGATAGAGGATAGTATAGGATAGAGGATAGGATAGGATAGAGGATAGGATAGGATAGAGGGTAGGGTAGAATTTGGATAGGATACAGGATAGGATAGGATAGAGGATAGGATAGGATAGAGAATGGGATAGGATAGAGGATATTATAGAGTAGAGGATAGGATAGGATAGAGGATACGATATGATAGAGGATAGGAAAGAGGATAGGATATAATACAGTATAGGATAGGATTGAGTATGGGATGGGATAGAGGATAGGATAGAAGATAGGATAGGATAGAGGATAGGATAGGATAGAGGATATGATACGATAGAGGATAGGATAGGATAGAGAATAGGATAGGATAGAGGATAGGATAGGATAGAGGATAGGATAGGATAGAGGATAGGATAGGATAGAGGATAGGATAGGATAGACGATAGGATAGGATAGAGGATAGGATAGGATAGAGGATAGGATAGGATAGAGGATAGGATAGGATAGAGGGTAGGGTAGAATTTGGATAGGATACAGGATAGGATAGGATAGAGGATAGGGTAGGATAGAGAATGGGATAGGATAGAGGATAGGATAGGATAGAGGATAGGATAGGATAGAGGATAGGATAGGATAGAGGATAGGATAGGATAGAGGATAGGATAGGATAGAGGATAGGATAGGATAGAGGATAGGATAGGATAGAGGATAGGATAGGATAGAGAATAGGATAGGATAGAGGATAGGATAGGATAGAGGATAGGATAGGATAGAGGATAGGACACTATAGAGGATAGGATAGGATAGAGGATAGGATAGGATAGAGGATAGGATAGGATAGAGGATAGGATAGGATAGAGGATAGGATAGGATAGAGGATAGGATAGGATAGAGGATAGGATAGGATAGAGAATGGGATAGGATAGAGGATAGGATAGGATAGAGGATAGGATAGGATAGAGGATAGGATAGGATAGAGGATAGGATAGGATAGAGGATAGGATAGGATAGAGGATAGGATAGGATAGAGGATAGGATAGGATACAGGATAGGATAGGATAGAGGATAGGATAGGATAGAGGATAGGATAGGATAGATGATAGCATAGAGGATAGGATAGGATAGAGGGTAGGGTAGAATTCGGATAGGATACAGGATAGGATAGGATAGAGAAGAGGATAGGATAGAGGATATTATAGGGTAGAGGATAGGATAGGATAGAGGATACGATATGATAGAGGATAGGAAAGAGGATAGGATATAATACAGTATAGGATAGGATTGAGTATGGGATGGGATAGAGGATAGGATAGGGTATTGGATAGGATAGAGGATAGGATAGGATAGAGGATAGGATAGGATAGAGGATAGGATAGGATAGAGGATAGGATACGATAGAGGATAGGATAGGATAGAGAATAGGATAGGATAGAGGATAGGATAGGATAGAGGATAGGATAGGATAGAGGATAGGATAGGATAGAGGATAGGATAGGATAGAGGATAGGATAGGATAGACGATAGGATAGGATAGAGGATAGGATAGGATAGAGGATAGTATAGGATAGAGGATAGGATAGGATAGAGGATAGGATAGGATAGAGGGTAGGGTAGAATTTGGATAGGATACAGGATAGGATAGGATAGAGAATGGGATAGGATAGAGGATATTATAGGGTAGAGGATAGGATAGGATAGAGGATAGGATAGGATAGAGAATAGGATAGGATAGAGGATAGGATAGGATAGGATAGAGGATAGGATAGGATAGACGATAGGATAGGATAGAGGATAGGATAGGATAGAGGATAGTATAGGATAGAGGATAGGATAGGATAGAGGATAGGATAGGATAGAGGGTAGGGTAGAATTTGGATAAGATACAGGATAGGATAGGATAGAGGATAGGATAGGATAGAGAATGGGATAGGATAGAGGATAGGATAGGATAGAGGATAGGATAGGATAGACGATAGGATAGGATAGAGGATAGGATAGGATAGAGGATAGTATAGGATAGAGGATAGGATAGGATAGAGGATAGGATAGGATAGAGGATAGGATAGGATAGAGGGTAGGGTAGAATTTGGATAGGATACAGGATAGGATAGGATAGAGGATAGGATAGGATAGAGAATGGGATAGGATAGAGGATAGGATAGGATAGAGGATAGGATAGGACTGAAGATGGGATAGAATTGAGGATAGGATAGGATAGAGGATAGGATAGATGATTGGATAGGATAGAGGACAGGATACGATAGAGGATAGGATAGGATAGAGGATAGGATAGGATAGAGGATAGGATAGGATAGATGTTAAGATAGGATAGAGGATAGGATAGAGGATAGGATAGGATAGAGGATAGGATAGGATAGAGGATAGGATAGGATTGAGGATAGGATAGGATAGAGGATAGGATAGGATAGAATATACGATATTATAGAGGATAGGATAGGATAGAGGATAGGATTGCATAGAGTATAGGGTAGAGGATATTATAGGATAGCGGATACGATAGGATTGAGGATAGGATTGCATAGAGTATAGGGTAGAGGATATTATAGGATAGCGGATACGATAGGATTGAGGATAGGATAGGATAGAAGATAGGATAGAGGATAGGATAGGATAGTGGATAGGATAGGATAGAGGATAGAGAATGGGATAGGATATAGGCTAGAGAATAGGATAGGATATAGGATAAGGATAGGATAGAGGATAGGAAAGGATCGAGGATATGATAGGATAGAGGGTAGGATGGAGGATAGAATATTATAAAGGATAGAGGATAGGATGGATGATAGGATATGATAGAGGATAGAATAGGATAGTGAATACGATAGGATTGATGATAGTATAGGATGGAGGATAGGATAGGATTGAGGGTAGGATTGGATAGAGGATAGGATAGGATGGAGGATAGGATAGGATAGAGGATAGGATAGGATAGAGGATAGGATAGGATAGAGGATAGGATAGGATAGAGGACAGGATAGTACAGAGTATAGGATAGGATACAGAATAGGATAGAATATAGGATAGAGAATAGGATAGGATATAGGATAGAGAATAGGATAGGATATAGGATAGGATAGGATAGCGGATAGGACAGGATAGAGGATAGGATGGGATAGAGGATAGGATGGAGGATAGGATAGGATAAAGGATATAGGATAGGATGGATGATAGGATATGAAAGAGGATAGGATTGGATAGTGAATACGATAGGATTGAGGATAGGATAGGATGGATGATAGGATACGATAGAGGATATAATAGGATAGAGGATAGGATAGCATAGTGAATAGGACAGGACTGAGGATAGGATAGGATGGAGGATAGGATAGGATAGAGGATAGGATAGGATAGAGGATAGGATAGGATAGAGGATAGGATAGGATAGAGGATAGGATAGGATAGAGGATAGGATAGGATAGAGGATAGGATAGGATAGAGGATAGGATAGGATAGAGGATAGGATAGGATAGAGGATAGGATAGGATAGAGGATAGTATAGGATAGAGGATAGGATAGGATAGAGGATAGGATAGGATAGAGGGTAGGGTAGAATTTGGATAGGATACAGGATAGGATAGGATAGAGGATAGGATAGGATAGAGAATGGGATAGGATAGAGGATATTATAGAGTAGAGGATAGGATAGGATAGAGGATACGATATGATAGAGGATAGGAAAGAGGATAGGATATAATACAGTATGGGATAGGATTGAGTATGGGATGGGATAGAGGATAGGATAGAAGATAGGATAGGATAGAGGATAGGATAGGATAGAGGATATGATACGATAGAGGATAGGATAGGATAGAGAATAGGATAGGATAGAGGATAGGATAGGATAGAGGATAGGATAGGATAGAGGATAGGATAGGATAGAGGATAGGATAGGATAGACGATAGGATAGGATAGAGGATAGGATAGGATAGAGGATAGGATAGGATAGAGGATAGGATAGGATAGAGGATAGGATAGGATAGGATAGAAGAGAGGATAGGATAGAGGAGAGGATAGGATAGAGGATAGGATAGGATAGAGGATAGGATAGGATAGAGAATGGGATAGGATAGAGGATAGGATAGGATAGAGGTGAGGATAGGATAGAGGATAGGATAGGATAGAGGATAGGATAGGATAGGATAGAGGATAGGATAGGATAGAGGATAGGATTGGATAGAGGATAGCATAGGATAGAGGATAGGATAGGATAGAGGATAGGATAGGATAGAGAATAGGATAGGATAGAGGATAGGATAGGATAGGGGATAGGATAGGATAGAGGATATTATAGGGTAGAGGATAGGATAGGATAGAGGATACGATATGATAGAGGATAGGATAGGATAGAGAATAGGATAGGATAGAGGATAGGATAGGATAGAGGATAGGATAGAATAGAGGGTGGGATAGGATAGAGGATAGGATAGGATAGAGGATAGGATAGGATAGGATAGAAGAGAGGATAGGATAGAGGAGAGGATAGGATAGAGGATAGGATAGGATAGAGGATAGGATAGCATAGTGGATTGGATAGGATAGAGGATAGGATAGGATAGAGGTGAGGATAGGATAGAGGATAGGATAGGATAGAGGATAGGATAGGATAGAGGATAGGATTGGATAGAGGATAGCATAGAGGATAGGATAGGATAGAGGGTAGGGCAGAATTTGGATAGGATACAGGATAGGATAGGATAGAGGATAGGATAGGATAGAGAATGGGATAGGATAGAGGATATTATAGAGAAGAGGATAGGATAGGATAGAGGATACGATATGATAGAGGATAGGAAAGAGGATAGGATATAATACAGTATAGGATAGGATTGAGTATAGGATGAGTTAGAGGATGGGATATGGGATTGGATAGAATAGAAGATAGGATAGGATAGAGGATAGGACAGGACAGAGTATAGGATAGGATAGAGGATACGATAGGATAGAGGATAAGATAGCATAGTGGATTGGATAGGATGCAGGATAGGATTGAGGATAGGATAGGATAGAGGATTGGATAGGATAGAGGATATTATAGGATAGACGATAGGATAGGATAGAGGATGGGATAGGATAGAGGATACGATAGGATAGAGGATAGGATAGGATAGAGGATAGGATAGGATAGAGGATAGGACAGGACAGAGGATATGATAGGATAGAGGATGGGATAGGATAGAGGATACGATAGGATAGAGGATAGGATAGCATAGTGGATTGGATAGGATGCAGGATAGGATTGAGGATAGGATAGGATAGAAGATTGGATAGGATACAGGATAGGATAGGATAGAGGATAGTATAGGATAGAGGATAGTATAGGATAGAGAATAGGATAGTTTAGGATAGAGGATAGGATAGGATAGAGGATGGGATAGGATAGAGGATACGATAGGATAGAGGATAGGATAGGATAGAGGATAGGATAAGATAGAGGATAGGAAAGGATAGAGGATGGGATAGAGAATAGGACAGGATAGTATAGGGGATTTCATAGGATAGAAGATAGGAGACGATAGAGGATAGGATAGGATAGAGGATAGGATAGGATAGAGAATAGTATAGGACAGAGTATAGGATTGACGATAGATTATACGATACAGGGTAGGATAGGATAGAGGATAGGATAGGATAGAGGATAGGATAGGATAGAGGTTAGAATAGGATAGAGGATAGGATAGGATAGAGGATAGGATCTGATAGAGGATAGGATAGGATAGAGGATAGGATAGGATAGGATAGAGGATAGGATAGGATAGGATAGGATAGGATGGAGGATAGGATAGGATAGGATAGAGGATAGGATAGGATAGAGGATAGGATAGGATAGGGAATAGGATAGGATAGATGATATTATAGGATAGAGGATAGGATAGGATAGAATACAGGATAGGGCAGAGGGTAGGATAGTATATAGTATGGGATAGGATTGAGGATATGATACGATAGAGGATGGGATAGGAAAGAGGATACGATAGGATAGAGGATAGGATAGGATAGATGATAGGATATGATATAGGATATTATAGGATAGAGGGTAGCATAGGATAGAGGATAGGACAGGATAGAGGATTGGATAGAATACAGGATATTATAGGATAGAGGATAGGATAGGGTAGAGGATATTATACGATAGACGATAGGATAGGATAGAGGATGGGATAAGATAGATGATATTATAGGATAGAGTTTAGGATAGGATAGAGGATAGGATAGGATAGAGGATAGGATAGGATAGAGGATAGGATAGGATAGAGGATAGGATAGGATAGAGGATAGGAAAGGATAGAGGATAGGATAGGATAGAGGATAGGATAGGATAGAGGATAGGATAGGATAGAGGATAGGATAGGATAGAGGATAGGACACTATAGAGGATAGGATAGGATAGAGGATAGGATACGATAGAGGATAGGATAGGATAGAGAATAGGATAGGATAGAGGATAGGATAGGATAGAGGATAGGATAGGATAGAGGATAGGAGAGGATAGAGGATAGGATAGGATAGAGGATAGGATAGGATAGAGGATAGGATAGGATAGAGGATAGGATAGGATAGAGGATAGGATAGGATAGAGGATAGGACACTATAGAGGATAGGATAGGATAGAGGATAGGATAGGATAGAGGATAGGATAGGATAGAGGATAGGATAGGATAGAGGATAGGATAGGATAGAGGATAGGATAGGATAGAGGATAGGATAGGATAGAGGATAGGATAGGATAGAGGATAGGATAGGATAGAGGATAGGAAAGGATAGAGGATAGGATAGGATAGAGGATAGGATAGGATAGAGGATAGGATAGGATAGAGGATAGGATAGGATAGAGGATAGGACACTATAGAGGATAGGATAGGATAGAGGATAGGATACGATAGAGGATAGGATAGGATAGAGAATAGGATAGGATAGAGGATAGGATAGGATAGAGGATAGGATAGGATAGAGGATAGGAGAGGATAGAGGATAGGATAGGATAGAGGATAGGATAGGATAGAGGATAGGATAGGATAGAGGATAGGATAGGATAGAGGATAGGACACTATAGAGGATAGGATAGGATAGAGGATAGGATAGGATAGAGGATAGGATAGGATAGAGGATAGGATAGGATAGAGGATAGGATAGGATAGAGGATAGGATAGGATAGAGGATAGGATAGGATAGAGGATAGGATAGGATAGAGGATAGGATAGGATAGAGGATAGGATAGGATAGAGGATAGGATAGGATAGAGGATAGGATAGGATAGAGGATAGTATAGGATAGAGGATAGGATAGGATAGAGGATAGGATAGGATAGAGGGTAGGGTAGAATTTGGATAGGATACAGGATAGGATAGGATAGAGGAGAGGATAGGATAGAGAATGGGATAGGATAGAGGATATTATAGAGTAGAGGATAGGATAGGATAGAGGATACGATATGATAGAGGATAGGAAAGAGGATAGGATATAATACAGTATAGGATAGGATTGAGTATAGGATGGGTTAGAGGATGGATATGGGATAGGATAGGATAGAAGATAGGATAGGATAGAGGATAGGATAGGATAGACGATAGAGGATAGAGGATAGGATAGGATAGAGTATAGGATGGATTAGAGGATGGGATATGGGATTGGATAGGATAGAAGATAGGATAGGATAGAGGATAGGATAGGATAGAGGATAGAGGATAGAGGATAGGATAGGATAGAGGATAGGATAGGATAGAGGATAGGATAGAGGATAGGATAGGATAGAGGATAGGATAGGATAGAGGATAGGATAGGATAGAGGATAGGATAGGATGGGGGATAGGATAGGATAGAGGATAGGATAGGATAGAGAATAGGATAGGATAGAGGATAGGATTGAGGATAGATTACAGGATAGAGGATAGGATAGGATAGAGGATAGGATAGGATAGAGGATAGGATAGGATAGAGAATAGGATAGGATAGAGGATAGGATTGAGGATAGATTACAGGATAGAGGATAGGATAGGATAGAGGATAGGATAGGATAGAGGATATGATAGGATAGAGGATAGGATAGGATTGAGGATAGGATAGGATAGAGGATAGGATAGGATAGAGGATAGGATAGGATAGAGAAGAGGATAGGATAGAGGATATTATAGGGTAGAGGATAGGATAGGATAGAGGATACGATGTGATAGAGGATAGGATACGATAGAGGATAGGATAGGATAGAGAATAGGATAGGATAGAGGATAGGATAGGATAGAGGATAGGATAGGATAGAGGATAGGATAGGATAGAGGATAGGATAGAATAGAGGATAGGATAGGATAGAGAATGGGATAGGATTGATTATAAAGGATAGGATAGCATAGAGGATCGGAAAGGATAGGATACAGGATCGGATAGGGGATTGGATAGGATAGAGGATAGGATAGGATAGAGGATAGGATAGGATAGAGGATAGGATAGGATAGAGGATAGGATAAGATAGAGGATAGGATAGGATAGAGGATAGGATAGGATAGAGGATAGGGTAGGATAGAGGAGAGGATAGGATAGAGGATAGGATAGGATAGAGGATAGGATAGGATAGAGGATAGGATAGGATAGAGGATAGAGGATAGGATAGGATAGAGGATAGGATAGGATAGAGGATAGGATAGGATAGAGGATAGGATAGGATAGAGGATAAGGTAGGATAGAGGATAGGATAGGATAGAGGATACGATAGGATAGAGGATAGGATAGGATAGAGGATAGGATTGGATAGAGGATAGGATAGGATAGAAGATAGGATAGGATAGAGGATAGGATAGGATAGAGGATAGGATAGAAGATAGTATAGGATAGAGGATAGGATAAGATAGAGGATAGGATAGGATAGAGGATAGGATATGATAGAGGATAGGATAGGATAGAGGATAGGATAGGATAGAGGATAGAATGGGATAGAGGATAGGATAGGATAGAGGATAGGATAGGATAGAGGATAGGATAGGATAGAGGATAGGATAGGATAGAGGATAGGATAGGATAGAGGATAGAATGGGATAGAGGATAGGATAGGATAGAGGATAGGATAGGATAGAGGATAGGATAGGATAGGATAGAAGAGAGGATAGGATAGAGGAGAGGATAGGATAGAGGATAGGATAGGATAGAGGATAGGATAGGATAGAGAATGGGATAGGATAGAGGATAGGATAGGATAGAGGTGAGGATAGGATAGAGGATAGGATAGGATAGGATAGAGGATAGGATAGGATAGAGGATAGGATTGGATAGAGGATAGCATAGGATAGAGGATAGGATAGGATAGAGGATAGGATAGGATAGAGAATAGGATAGGATAGAGGATAGGATAGGATAGGGGATAGGATAGGATAGAGGATATTATAGGGTAGAGGATAGGATAGGATAGAGGATACGATATGATAGAGGATAGGATAGGATAGAGAATAGGATAGGATAGAGGATAGGATAGGATAGAGGATAGGATAGAATAGAGGATGGGATAGGATAGAGGATAGGATAGGATAGAGGATAGGACAGGACAGAGTATAGGATAGGATAGAGGATACGATAGAATAGAGGATAAGATAGCATAGTGGATTGGATAGGATGCAGGTTAGGATTGAGGATAGGATAGGATAGAGGATTGGATAGGATAGAGGATATTATAGGATAGACGATAGGATAGGATAGAGGATGGGATAGGATAGAGGATACGATAGGATAGAGGATAGGATAGGATAGAGGATAGGATAGGATAGAGGATAGGACAGGACAGAGGATATGATAGGATAGAGGATGGGATAGGATAGAGGATACGATAGGATAGAGGATAGGATAGCATAGTGGATTGGATAGGATGCAGGATAGGATTGAGGATAGGATAGGATAGAAGATTGGATAGGATACAGGATAGGATAGGATAGAGGATAGTATAGGATAGAGGATAGGATAGGATAGAGGATAGGATAAGATAGAGGATAGGAAAGGATAGAGGATAGGATAGAGAATAGGACAGGATAGTATAGGGGTTTTCATAGGATAGAAGATAGGAGACGATAGAGGATAGGATAGGATAGAGGATAGGATAGGATAGAGAATAGTATAGGACAGAGTATAGGATTGACGATAGATTATACGATACAGGGTAGGATAGGATAGAGGATAGGATAGGATAGAGGATAGGATAGGATAGAGGTTAGAATAGGTAAGAGGATAGGATAGGATAGAGGATAGGATCTGATAGAGGATAGGATAGGATAGAGGATAGGATAGGATAGGATAGAGGATAGGATAGGATAGGATAGGATAGGATGGCGGATAGGATAGGATAGGATAGAGGATAGGATAGGATAGAGGATAGGATAGGATAGAGTATAGGATAGGATAGAGGTTAGAATAGGATAGAGGATAGGATAGGATAGAGGATAGGATAGGATAGAGGATAGGATAGGATAGAGGATAGGATAGGATAGAGGATAGGATAGGATAGAGGATAGGACACTATAGAGGATAGGATAGGATAGAGGATAGGATAGGATAGAGGATAGGATAGGATAGAGGATAGGATAGGATAGAGAATAGGATAGGATAGAGGATAGGATAGGATAGAGGATAGGATAGGATAGAGGATAGAGGATAGAGGATAGGATAGGATAGAGGATAGGATAGGATAGAGGATAGGATAGGATAGAGGATAGGACACTATAGAGGATAGGATAGGATAGAGGATAGGATAGGATAGAGGATAGGATAGGATAGAGGATAGGATAGGATAGAGGATAGGATAGGATAGAGGATAGGATAGGATAGAGGATAGGATAGGATAGAGGATAGGATAGGATAGAGGATAGGATAGGATAGAGGATAGGATAGGATAGAGGATAGGATAGGAAAGAGGATAGGATAGGATAGAGGGTAGGGTAGAATTTGGATAGGATACAGGATAGGATAGGATAGAGGAGAGGATAGGATAGAGAATGGGATAGGATAGAGGATATTATAGAGTAGAGGATAGGATAGGATAGAGGATACGATATGATAGAGGATAGGAAAGAGGATAGGATATAATACAGTATAGGATAGGATTGAGTATAGGATGGGTTAGAGGATGGATATGGGATAGGATAGGATAGAAGATAGGATAGGATAGAGGATAGGATAGGATAGATGATAGAGGATAGAGGATAGGATAGGATAGAGTATAGGATGGGTTAGAGGATGGGATATGGGATTGGATAGGATAGAAGATAGGATAGGATAGAGGATAGGATAGGATAGAGGATAGAGGATAGAGGATATTATAGGATAGAGGATAGGATAGGATAGAGGATGGGATAGGATAGGGGATAGGATAGGATAGAGGATAGGATAGGATAGAGAATAGGATAGGATAGTGGATAGGATTGAGGATAGATTACAGGATAGAGGATAGGATAGGATAGAGGATAGGATAGGATAGAGGATAGGATAGGATAGAGGATAGGATAGGATAGAGAATAGGATAGGATAGAGGATAGGATTGAGGATAGATTACAGGATAGAGGATAGGATAGGATAGAGGATATGATAGGATAGAGGATAGGATAGGATTGAGGATAGGATAGGATAGAGGATAGGATAGGATAGAGGATAGGATAGGATAGAGAAGAGGATAGGATAGAGGATATTATAGGGTAGAGGATAGGATAGGATAGAGGATACGATGTGATAGAGGATAGGATACGATAGAGGATAGGATAGGATAGAGAATAGGATAGGATAGAGGATAGGATAGGATAGAGGATAGGATTGGATAGAGGATAGGATAGGATAGAGGATAGGATAGGATAGAGGATAGGATAGGATAGAGAATGGGATAGGATTGAGGATAGGATAGAGGATAGGATAGGATAGAGGATAGGATAGGATAGAGGATAAGATAGGATAGAGGATAGGATAGGATAGAGGATAGGATAGGATAGAGGAGACGATAGGATAGAGAATAGGATAGGATAGAGGATAGGATTGAGGATAGATTACAGGATAGAGGATAGGATAGGATAGAGGATAGGATAGGATAGAGGATATGATAGGATAGAGGATAGGATAGGATTGACGATAGGATAGGATAGAGGATAGGATAGGATAGAGGATAGGATAGGATAGAGAAGAGGATAGGATAGAGGATAGGATAGAGAATAGGACAGGATAGAGGATAGTATAGGGGATTGGATAGGACAGAAGATAGGAGACGATAGAGGATAGGATAGGATAGAGGATAGGATAGTATAGAGAATAGTATAGGACAGAGGATAGGATTGAGGATAGATTATACGATACAGGATAGGATAGGATAGAGGATAGGATAGGATAGAGGATAGGAAAGGGTAGAGGATAGGATAGAGAATAGGACAGGATAGTATAGGGGATTTCATAGGATAGAAGATAGGAGACGATAGAGGATAGGATAGGATAGAGGATAGGATAGGATAGAGAATAGTATAGGACAGAGTATAGGATTGAGGATAGATTATACGATACAGGGTAGGATAGAATAGAGGATAGGATAGGATAGAGGATAGGATAGGATAGAGGTTTGGATAGGATAGAGGATAGGATAGGATAGAGGATAGGATCTGATAGAGGATAGGATAGGATAGAGGATAGGATAGGATAGGATAGAGGATAGGATAGGAAAGGATAGGATAGGATGGAGGATAGGATAGGATAGGATAGAGGATAGGATAGGATAGAGGATAGGATAGGATAGGGAATAGGATAGGATAGAGGATATTATACGATAGACGATAGGATAGGATAGAGGATGGGATAGGATAGAGGATAGGATAGGATAGAGGATAGGATAGGATAGAGGATAGTATAGGATAGAGGATAGGATAGGATAGAGGATAGGATAGGATAGAGGATAGGATAGGATAGAGGATAGGATAGGATAGAGAATAGGATAGGATAGAGGATAGGATAGGATAGAGGATAGGATAGGATAGAGGATAGGATAGGATAGAGGATAGGATAGGATAGAGGATAGGATAGGATAGAGGATAGGATAGGATAGAGGATAGGATAGGATAGAGGATAGGATAGGATAGAGGATAGGATAGGATAGAGGATAGGATAGGATAGAGGATAGGATAGGATAGAGGATAGGATAGGATAGAGGATAGGATTGGATAGAGGATAGGATAGGATAGAGGATAGGATAGGATAGAGGATAGGATAGGATAGAGAATGGGATAGGATTGAGGATAGGATAGAGGATAGGATAGGATAGAGGATAGGATAGGATAGAGGATAAGATAGGATAGAGGATAGGATAGGATAGAGGATAGGATAGGATAGAGGAGACGATAGGATAGAGAATAGGATAGGATAGAGGATAGGATTGAGGATAGATTACAGGATAGAGGATAGGATAGGATAGAGGATAGGATAGGATAGAGGATATGATAGGATAGAGGATAGGATAGGATTGACGATAGGATAGGATAGAGGATAGGATAGGATAGAGGATAGGATAGGATAGAGAAGAGGATAGGATAGAGGATAGGATAGAGAATAGGACAGGATAGAGGATAGTATAGGGGATTGGATAGGACAGAAGATAGGAGACGATAGAGGATAGGATAGGATAGAGGATAGGATAGTATAGAGAATAGTATAGGACAGAGGATAGGATTGAGGATAGATTATACGATACAGGATAGGATAGGATAGAGGATAGGATAGGATAGAGGATAGGAAAGGGTAGAGGATAGGATAGAGAATAGGACAGGATAGTATAGGGGATTTCATAGGATAGAAGATAGGAGACGATAGAGGATAGGATAGGATAGAGGATAGGATAGGATAGAGAATAGTATAGGACAGAGTATAGGATTGAGGATAGATTATACGATACAGGGTAGGATAGAATAGAGGATAGGATAGGATAGAGGATAGGATAGGATAGAGGTTTGGATAGGATAGAGGATAGGATAGGATAGAGGATAGGATCTGATAGAGGATAGGATAGGATAGAGGATAGGATAGGATAGGATAGAGGATAGGATAGGAAAGGATAGGATAGGATGGAGGATAGGATAGGATAGGATAGAGGATAGGATAGGATAGAGGATAGGATAGGATAGGGAATAGGATAGGATAGAGGATATTATACGATAGACGATAGGATACGATAGAGGATGGGATAGGATAGAGGATAGGATAGGATAGAGGATAGGATAGGATAGAGGATAGTATAGGATAGAGGATAGGATAGGATAGAGGATAGGATAGGATAGAGGGTAGGATAGGATAGATAATAGTATAGGACAGAGTATAGGATTGAGGATAGATTATACGATACAGGGTAGGATAGGATAGAGGATAGGATAGGATAGAGGTTAGGATAGGATAGAGGATAGGATAGGATAGAGGATAGGATCTGATAGAGGATAGGATAGGATAGAGAATGGGATAGGATAGAGGATAGGATAGGATAGATAATAGTATAGGACAGAGTATAGGATTGAGGATAGATTATACGATACAGGGTAGGATAGGATAGAGGATAGGATAGGATAGAGGTTAGGATAGGATAGAGGATAGGATAGGATAGAGGATAGGATCTGATAGAGGATAGGATAGGATAGAGGATAGGATAGGATAGGATAGGATAGAGGATAGGATAGGATAGGATAGGATAGGATGGAGGATAGGATAGGATAGGATAGAGGATAGGATAGGATAGAGGATAGGATAGGATAGGGAATAGGATAGGATAGATGATATTATAGGATAGAGGATAGGATAGGATAGAATACAGGATACGACAGAGGGTAGGATAGTATATAGTATGGGATAGGATTGAGGATATGATAGGATAGAGGATGGGATAGGAAAGAGGATAGCATAGAGGATAGGATAGGATAGAGGGTAGGGTAGAATTCGGATAGGATACAAAATAGGATAGGATAGAGAAGAGGATAGGATAGAGGATATTATAGGGTAGAGGATAGGATAGGATAGAGGATACGATATGATAGAGGATAGGATAGGATAGAGGATAGGATAGGATAGGATAGAAGAGAGGATAGGATACAGGAGAGGATAGGATAGAGGATAGGATAGGATAGAGGATAGGATAGCATAGTGGATTGGATAGGATAGAGGATAGGATAGGATAGAGGTGAGGATAGGATAGAGGATAGGATAGGATAGAGTATAGGATAGGATAGAGGATAGGATTGGATAGAGGATAGCATAGAGGATAGGATAGGATAGAGGGTAGGCCAGAATTTGGATAGGATACAGGATAGGATAGGATAGAGGATAGGATAGGATAGAGAATGGGATAGGATAGAGGATATTATAGAGTAGAGGATATGATAGCATAGTGGATTGGATAGGATGCAGGATAGGATTGAGGATAGGATAAGATAGAGGATTGGATAGGATAGAGGATATTATAGGATAGACAATAGGATAGGATAGAGGATGGGATAGGATAGAGGATACGATAGGATAGAGGATAGGATAGGATAGAGGATAGGATAGGATAGAGGATAGGACAGGATAGAGGATATGATAGGATAGAGGATGGGATAGGATAGAGGATACGATAGGATAGAGGATAGGATAGCATAGTGGATTGGATAGGATGCAGGATAGGATTGAGGATAGGATAGGATAGACGATTGGATAGGATACAGGATAGGATAGGATAGAGGATAGTACAGGATAGAGTATAGGATATGATAGGATAGAGGATAGGTTAGGATAGAGGATGGGGTAGGATAGAGGATAGGATAGGATAGAGGATAGAGGATAGGATAGGATAGAGGATAGGATAGGATAGAGGATAGTATAGGATAGAGGATAGTATAGGATAGAGAATAGGATAGGATAGGATGGAGGATAGGATAGGATAGAGGATGGGATAGGATAGAGGATACGATAGGTTAGAGGATAGGATAGGATAGAGGATAGGATAGGATAGACGATAGGATAGGATAGAGGATAGGATAGGATAGAGGATAGGATAGGATAGAGGATAGGATAGAGGATAGGATAGGATAGAGAATAGGATAGGATACAGGATAGGATAGGATAGAGGATAGGATAGGATAGAGAATGGGATAGGATAGAGGATATTATAGAGTAGAGGATAGGATAGGATAGAGGATAGGATAGGATAGAGGATAGGATAGGATAGAGAATGGGATAGGATAGTGGATATTATAGAGTAGAGGATAGGATAGGATAGAGGATACGATATGATAGAGGATAGGAAAGAGGATAGGATATAATACAGTATAGGATAGGATTGAGTATAGGATGGGATAGAGAATAGGATAGGATTGAGGATAGGATAGAGGATAGGATAGGATAGAGGATAGGATAGGATAGAGGATAAGATAGGATAGAGGATAGGATAGGATAGAGGATAGGATAGGATAGAGGAGAGGATAGGATAGAGGATAGGATAGGATAGAGGATAGTATAGGACAGAGTATAGGATTGAGGATAGATTATACGATACAGGGTAGGATAGGATAGAGGATAGGATAGGATAGAGGTTAGGATAGGATAGAGGATACGATAGGATAGAGGATAGGATCTGATAGAGGATAGGATAGGATAGAGGATAGGATAGGATAGGATAGGATAGAGGATAGGATAGGATAGGATAGGATAGGATGGAGGATAGGATAGGATAGGATAGAGGATAGGATAGGATAGAGGATAGGATAGGATAGGGAATAGGATAGGATAGATGATATTATAGGATAGAGGATAGGAGAGGATAGAATACAGGATAGGACAGAGGGTAGGATAGTATATAGTATGGGATAGGATTGAGGATATGATAGGATAGAGGATGGGATAGGAAAGAGGATAGCATAGAGGATAGGATAGGATAGAGGGTAGGGTAGAATTCGGATAGGATACAAAATAGGATAGGATAGAGAAGAGGATAGGATCGAGGATATTATAGGGTAGAGGATAGGATAGGATAGAGGATACGATATGATAGAGGATAGGATAGGATAGAGGATAGGATAGGATAGGATAGAAGAGAGGATAGGATACAGGAGAGGATAGGATAGAGGATAGGATAGGATAGAGGATAGGATAGCATAGTGGATTGGATAGGATAGAGGATAGGATAGGATAGAGGTGAGGATAGGATAGAGGATAGGATAGGATAGAGTATAGGATAGGATAGAGGATAGGATTGGATAGAGGATAGCATAGAGGATAGGATAGGATAGAGGGTAGGCCAGAATTTGGATAGGATACAGGATAGGATAGGATAGAGGATAGGATAGGATAGAGAATGGGATAGGATAGAGGATATTATAGAGTAGAGGATAAGATAGCATAGTGGATTGGATAGGATGCAGGATAGGATTGAGGATAGGATAGGATAGAGGATTGGATAGGATAGAGGATATTATAGGATAGACAATAGGATAGGATAGAGGATGGGATAGGATAGAGGATACGATAGGATAGAGGATAGGATAGGATAGAGGATAGGATAGGATAGAGGATAGGACAGGATAGAGGATATGATAGGATAGAGGATGGGATAGGAAAGAGGATACGATAGGATAGAGGATAGGATAGCATAGTGGATTGGATAGGATGCAGGATAGGATTGAGGATAGGATAGGATAGAAGATTGGATAGGATACAGGATAGGATAGGATAGAGGATAGTACAGGATAGAGTATAGGATATGATAGGATAGAGGATAGGATAGGATAGAGGATGGGGTAGGATAGAGGATAGGATAGGATAGAGGATAGAGGATAGGATAGGATAGAGGATAGGATAGGATAGAGGATAGTATAGGATAGAGGATAGTATAGGATAGAGAATAGGATAGGATAGGATAGAGGATAGGATAGGATAGAGGATAGGATAGGATAGAGGATAGGATAGGTTAGAGGAGAGGATAGGATAGAGGATAGGATAGGATAGAGGATAGGATAGGATAGAGGATAGGATAGGATAGAGGATAGGATAGGATAGAGGGTAGGGTAGAATTTAGGTAGGATACAGGATAGGATAGGATAGAGAAGAGGATAGGATAGAGGATATTATAGGGTAGAGGATAGGATAGGATAGAGGATACGATATGATAGAGGATAGGAAAGAGGATAGGATATAATACAGTATAGGATAGGATTGAGTATAGGATGGGATAGAGGATAGGATAGGGTATTGGATAGGATAGAGGATAGGATAGGATAGAGGATAGGATAGGATAGGATAGAGGATAGGATACGATAGAGGATAGGCTAGGATAGAGGATAGGATAGGATAGAGGATAGGATAGGATAGAGGATATGATAGGATAGAGGATAGGATAGGATAGAGGATAGGATAGGATAGAGGATAGGATAGGAAAGAGGATAGGATAGGATAGAGGATAGGATACGATAGAGGATAGGATAGGATAGGATAGAAGAGAGGATAGGATAGAGGAGAGGATAGGATAGAGGATAGGATAGGATAGAGTATAGGATAGCATAGTGGATTGGATAGGATAGAGGATAGGATAGGATAGAGGTGAGGATAGGATAGAGGATAGGATAGGATAGAGGATAGGAAAGAGGATAGGATATAATACAGTATAGGATAGGATTGAGTATAGGATTGGATAGAGGATGGGATATGGGATTGGATAGGATAGAGGATAGGACAGGACAGAGTATAGGATAGGATAGAGGATACGATAGGATAGAGGATAAGATAGCATAGTGGATTGGATAGGATGCAGGATAGGATTGAGGATAGGATAGGATAGAGGATTGGATAGGATAGAGGATATTATAGGATAGACGATAGGATAGGATAGAGGATGGGATAGGATAGAGGATACGATAGGATAGAGGATAGGATAGGATAGAGGATAGGATACGATAGAGGATAGGATAGGATAGAGAATAGGATAGGATAAGGATAGGATAGGATAGAGTATAGGATAGGATAGAGGATAGGATAGGATAGAGAATGGGATAGGATAGAGGATATTATAGAGTAGAGGATAGGATAGGATAGAGGATACGATATGATAGAGGATAGGAAAGAGGATAGGATATAATACAGTATAGGATAGGATTGAGTATAGGATGGGATAGAGAATAGGATAGGATTGAGGATAGGATAGAGGATAGGATAGGATAGAGGATAGGATATTATAGAGGATAAGATAGGATAGAGGATAGGATAGGATAGAGGATAGGATAGGATAGAGGAGAGGATAGGATAGAGGATAGGATAGGATAGAGGATAGGATAGGATAGAGGATAGGATAGGATAGAGGAGAGGATAGGATAGAGGATAGGATAGGATAGAGGATAGGATAGGATAGAGGATAGGATAGGATAGAGGATAGCATAGAGGATAGGATAGGATAGAAGGTAGGGTAGAATTTAGATAGGATACAGGATAGGATAGGATAGAGAAGAGGATAGGATAGAGGATATTATAGGGTAGAGGATAGGATAGGATAGAGGATACGATATGATAGAGGATAGGAAAGAGGATAGGATATAATACAGTATAGGATAGGATTGAGTATAGGATGGGATAGAGGATCGGATAGGGTATTGGATAGGATAGAGGATAGGATAGGATAGAGGATAGGATAGGATAGAGGATAGGATACGATAGAGGATAGGCTAGGATAGAGGATAGGATAGGATAGAGGATAGGATAGGATAGAGGATATGATAGGATAGAGGATAGGATAGGATAGAGGATAGGATAGGATAGGATAGAAGAGAGGATAGGATAGAGGACAGGATAGGATAGAGGATAGGATAGGATAGAGGATACGATATGATAGAGGATAGGATAGGATAGAGGTTAGGATAGGATAGAGGATAGGATAGGATAGAGGATAGGATCTGATAGAGGATAGGATAGGACAGAGTGTAGGATATTATAGAGTATGGGATAGGATTGAGGACAGGATAGGATAGAGGATTGGATAGGATAGACGATAGGATAGGATAGAGGATATGATAGGATAGCGGATAGGATAGGATGGACTATAGGATAGAATTGAGAATAGGATAGGGTAGAGGATAGGATAGGATAGAGGATAGGATAGAATAGAGGATAGGATAGGATGCAGGATAGGATTGAATATTGGATAGGATAGAAGATTGGATAGGATACAGGATAGGATAGGATAGAGGATAGTACAGGATAGAGTATAGGATATGATAGGATAGAGGATAGGATAGGATAGAGGATGGGATAGGATAGAGGATAGGATAGGATAGAGGATAGAGGATAGGATAGGATAGAGGATAAAGGATAGGATAGGATAGAGGATGGGATAGGATAGAGGATAGTATAGGATAGAGGATAGTATAGGATAGAGAATAGGATAGGATAGGATAGAGGATAGGATAGGATAGAGGATGGGATAGGATAGAGGATACGATAGGATAGAGGATAGGATAGGATAGAGGATAGGATAAGATAGAGGATAGGATAGGATAGAGGATAGGATAGAGAATAGGACAGGATAGAGGATAGTATAGGGGATTGGATAGGACAGAAGATAGGAGACGATAGAGGATAGGATAGGATAGAGGATAGGATAGGATAGAGAATAGTATAGGACAGAGGATAGGATTGAGGATAGATTATACGATACAGGATAGGATAGGATAGAGGATAGGATAGGATAGAGGATAGGAAAGGATAGAGGATAGGATAGAGAATAGGACAGGATAGTATAGGGGATTTCATAGGATAGAAGATAGGAGACGATAGAGGATAGGATATTATAGAGGATAGGATAGGATAGAGAATAGTTTAGGACAGAGTATAGGATTGAGAATAGATTATACGATACAGGGTAGGATAGGATAGAGGATAGGATAGGATAGAGGATAGGATAGGATAGACGTTAGGATAGGATAGAGGATAGGATAGGATAGAGGATAGGATCAGATAGAGGATAGGATAGGATAGAGGATAGGATAGGATAGGATAGAGGATAGGATAGGATAGGATAGAGGATAGGATAGAGGATAGGATAGGATAGAGGATAGGATAGGATAGAGGATAGGATAGGATAGAGGAGAGGACAGGATAGAGGATAGGATAGGATAGAGGATAGGATAGGATAGAGGATAGGATAGGATAGAGGATAGCATAGAGGATAGGATAGGATAGAGGGTAGGGTAGAATTCGGATAGGATACAGGATAGGATAGGATAGAGAAGAGGATAGGATAGAGGATATTATAGGGTAGAGGATAGGATAGGATAGAGGATACGATATGATAGAGGATAGGAAAGAGGATAGGATATAATACAGTATAGGATAGGATTGAGTATAGGATGGGATAGAGGATAGGATAGGGTATTGGATAGGATAGAGGATAGGATAGGATAGAGGATAGGATAGGATAGAGGATAGGATACGATAGAGCATAGGATAGGATAGAGAATAGGATAGGATAGAGGATAGGATAGGATAGAGGATAGGATAGGATAGAGGATGGGATAGGATAGAGGATAGGATAGGATAGAGGATAGGATAGGATAGGATAGAAGAGAGGATAGGATAGAGGAGAGGATAGGATAGAGGGTAGGGCAGAATTTGGATAGGATACAGGATAGGATAGGATAGAGTATAGGATAGGATAGAGAATGGGATAGGATTGAGGATAGGATAGGATAGAGGATAGGATAGAGAATAGGACAGGATAGAGGATAGTATAGGGGATTGGATAGGACAGAAGATAGGAGACGATAGAGTATAGGATAGGATAGAGGATAGGATAGGATAGAGAATAGTATAGGACAGAGGATAGGATTGAGGATAGATTATACGATACAGGATAGGATAGGATAGAGGATAGGATAGGATAGAGGATAGGAAAGGATAGAGGATAGGATAGAGAATAGGACAGGATAGTATAGGGGATTTCATAGGATAGAAGATAGGAGACTATAGAGGATAGGATAGGATAGAGGATAGGATAGGATAGAGAATAGTATAGGACAGAGTATAGGATTGAGGATAGATTATACGATACAGGGTAGGATAGGATAGAGGATAGGATAGGATAGAGGATAGGATAGGATAGAGGATAGGATAGGATAGAGGATAGGATAGGATAGAGGATAGGATAGGATAGAGGATAGGATAGGATAGAGGATAGGATAGGATAGAGGATAGGATAGGATAGAGGATAGGATAGGATAGAGAATAGGATAGGATAGAGGATAGGATAGGATAGAGGATAGGATAGGATAGAGGATAGGACACTATAGAGGATAGGATAGGATAGAGGATAGGATAGGATAGAGGATAGGATATGATAGAGGATAGGATAGGATAGAGGATGGGATAGGATAGAGGATAGGATAGGATAGAGGATAGGATAGAGGATAGGATAGGATAGCGGATAGGATAGGATAGAGGATAGGATAGGATAGAGGAGAGGACAGGATAGAGGATAGGATAGGATAGAGGATAGGATAGGATAGAGGATAGGATAGGATAGAGGATAGCATAGAGGATAGGATAGGATAGAGGGTAGGGTAGAATTCGGATAGGATACAGGATAGGATAGGATAGAGAAGAGGATAGGATAGAGGATATTATAGGGTAGAGGATAGGATAGGATAGAGGATACGATATGATAGAGGATAGGAAAGAGGATAGGATATAATACAGTATAGGATAGGATTGAGTATAGGATGGGATAGAGGATAGGATAGGGTATTGGATAGGATAGAGGATAGGATAGGATAGAGGATAGGATAGGATAGAGGATAGGATACGATAGAGCATAGGATAGGATAGAGAATAGGATAGGATAGAGGATAGGATAGGATAGAGGATAGGATAGGATAGAGGATGGGATAGGATAGAGGATAGGATAGGATAGAGGATAGGATAGGATAGGATAGAAGAGAGGATAGGATAGAGGAGAGGATAGGATAGAGGGTAGGGCAGAATTTGGATAGGATACAGGATAGGATAGGATAGAGGATAGGATAGGATAGAGAATGGGATAGGATAGAGGATAGGATAGGATAGAAGATAGGATAGAGAATAGGACAGGATAGAGGATAGTATAGGGGATTGGATAGGACAGAAGATAGGAGACGATAGAGGATAGGATAGGATAGAGGATAGGATAGGATAGAGAATAGTATAGGACAGAGGATAGGATTGAGGATAGATTATACGATACAGGATAGGATAGGATAGAGGATAGGATAGGATAGAGGATAGGAAAGGATAGAGGATAGGATAGAGAATAGGACAGGATAGTATAGGGGATTTCATAGGATAGAAGATAGGAGACTATAGAGGATAGGATAGGATAGAGGATAGGATAGGATAGAGAATAGTATAGGACAGAGTATAGGATTGAGGATAGATTATACGATACAGGGTAGGATAGGATAGAGGATAGGATAGGATAGAGGTTAGGATAGGATATAGGATAGGATAGGATAGAGGATAGGATAGGATAGAGGATAGGATAGGATAGGGAATAGGATAGGATAGATGATATTATAGGATAGAGGATAGGATAGGATAGAATACAGGATAGGACAGAGGGTAGGATAGTATATAGTATGGGATAGGATTGAGGATATGATAGGATAGAGGATGGGATAGGAAAGAGGATAGCATAGAGGATAGGATAGGATAGAGGGTAGGGTAGAATTCGGATAGGATACAAAATAGGATAGGATAGAGAAGAGGATAGTATAGAGGATATTATAGGGTAGAGGATAGGATAGGATAGAGGATACGATATGATAGAGGATAGGATACAACAGAGGATAGGATAGGATAGGATAGAAGAGAGGATAGGATAGAGGAGAGGATAGGATAGAGGATAGGATAGGCTAGAGGATAGGATAGCATAGTGGATTGGATAGGATAGAGGATAGGATAGGATAGAGGTGAGGATAGGATAGAGGATAGGATAGGATAGAGGATAGGATAGGATAGAGGATAGGATTGGATAGAGGATAGCATAGAGGATAGGATAGGATAGAGGGTAGGCCAGAATTTGGATAGGATACAGGATAGGATAGGATAGAGGATAGGATAGGATAGAGAATGGGATAGGATAGAGGATATTATAGAGTAGAGGATAAGATAGCATAGTGGATTGGATAGGATAGAGGATAGGATAGGATAGAGGTGAGGATAGGATAGAGGATAGGATAGGATAGAGGATAGGATAGGATAGAGGATAGGATTGGATAGAGGATAGCATAGAGGATAGGATAGGATAGAGGGTAGGGCAGAATTTGGATAGGATACAGGATAGGATAGGATAGAGGATAGGATAGGATAGAGAATGGGATAGGATAGAGGATATTATAGAGTAGAGGATAGGATAGGATAGACTATACGATATGATAGAGGATAGGAATGAGGATAGGATATAATACAGTATAGGATAGGATTGAGAATAGGATGGGATAGAGGATGGGATATGGGATTGGATAGGATAGAGGATACGATAGGATAGAGGATAAGATAGCATAGTGGATTGGATAGGATGCAGGATACGATAGAGGATAGGATAGGATAGAGAATAGGATAGGATAGAGGTGAGGATAGGATAGAGGATAAGATAGGATAGATGATGGGATAGGATAGAGGATAGGATAGGATAGAGGATAGCATAGAGGATAGGATAGGATAGAGGGTAGGGCAGAATTTGGATAGGATACAGGATAGGATAAGATAGAGGATAGGATAGGATAGAGAATGGGATAGGATAGAGGATATTATAGAGTAGAGGATAGGATAGGATAGAGGATACGATATGATAGAGGATAGGAAAGAGGATAGGATATAATACAGTATAGGATAGGATTGAGTATAGGATGGGATAGAGGATGGGATATGGGATTGGATAGGATAGAGGATACGATAGGATAGAGGATAAGATAGCATAGTGGATTGGATAGGATGCGGGATAGGATTGAGGATAGGATAGGATAGAGGATTGGATAGGATAGAGGATATTATAGGATAGACGATAGGATAGGATAGAGGATGGGATAGGATAGAGGATACGATAGGATAGAGGATAGGATAGGATAGAGGATAGGATAAGATAGAGGATAGGATAGGATAGAGGATAGGATAGAGAATAGGACAGGATAGAGGATAGTATAGGGGATTGGATAGGACAGAAGATAGGAGACGATAGAGGATAGGATAGGATAGAGGATAGGATAGGATAGAGGATAGGATCTGATAGAGGATAGGATAGGATAGAGGATAGGATAGGATAGGATAGGATAGAGGATAGAGGATAGGATAGGATAGGATAGGATGGGATGGAGGATAGGATAGGATAGGATAGAGGATAGGATAGGATAGAGGATAGGATAGGATAGGGAATAGGATAGGATAGATGATATTATAGGATAGAGTTTAGGATAGGATAGAGGATAGGACAGGATAGAGGATAGGATAGGATAGAGGATAGGATAGGATAGAGGATAGGATAGGATAGAGGATAGGATAGGACAGAGGATAGGATAGGATAGGGAATAGGATAGGATAGAGGATAGGATAGGATAGAGGATAGGATAGGATAGAGGATAGGACACTATAGAGGATAGGATAGGATAGAGAATAGGATAGAATAGAGGATAGGATAGGATAGAGGATAGGATAGGATAGAGGATAGGATAGGATAGGGGATAGGATAGGATAGAGGATAGGATAGGATAGAGAATAGGATAGGATAGAGGATAGGATTGAGGATAGATTACAGGATAGAGGATAGGATAGGATAGAAGATAGGATAGGATAGAGGATAGGATAGGATAGAGGATAGGATAGGATAGAGGATAGGATAGGATAGAGGATAGGATAGGATAGAGGATAGCATAGGATAGAGGATAGTATAGGATAGAGGATAGGATAGGATAGAGGATAGAGGATAGAGGATAGAGGATAGAGGATAGAGGATAGAGGATAGGATAGGATAGAGGATAGGATAGAGGATAGGATGGGATAGGGGATAGGATAGGATAGAGGATATTATAATGTAGACGATAGGATAGGATAGAGGATACGATATGATAGAGGATAGGAAAGAGGATAGGATATAATACAGTATAGGATAGGATTGAGTATAGGATGGGATAGAGGATAGGATAGGGTATTGGATAGGATAGAGGATAGGATAGGATAGAGGATAGGATAGGATAGAGGATAGGATAGGATAGAGGATAGGATAGGATAGAGAATAGGATAGGATAGAGGATAGGATAGGATAGAGGATAGGATAGGATAGAGGATAGGACACTATAGGGGATAGGATAGGATAGAGAATAGGATAGGATAGAGGATAGGATAGGATAGAGGATAGGATAGGATAGAGGATAGGATAGGATAGAGGATAGGATAGGATAGAGGATAGGATAGGATAGAGGATAGTATAGGATAGAGGATAGGACAGGATAGAGGATAGGATAGGATAGAGGGTAGGTTAGAATTTGGATAGGATACAGGATAGGATAGGATAGAGGATAGGATAGGATAGAGAATGGGATAGGATAGAGGATAGGATAGGATAGAGGATAGGATAGGATAGAGGATAGGATAGGATAGAGGATAGGATAGGATAGAGGATAGGATAGGATAGAGGATAGTATAGGATAGAGGATAGGATAGGATAGAGGATAGGATAGGATAGAGGATATTATATGATAGACGATAGGATAGGATAGAGGATGGGATAGGATAGATGATATTATAGGATAGAGTTTAGGATATGATAGAGGATAGGAATGAGGATAGGATATAATACAGTATAGGATAGGATTGAGTATAGCATGGGATAGAGGATGGGATATGGGATTGGATAGGATAGAGGATACGATAGGATAGAGGATAAGATAGCATAGTGGATTGGATAGGATGCAGGATACGATAGAGGATAGGATAGGATAGAGAATAGGATAGGATAGAGGTGAGGATAGGATAGAGGATAAGATAGGATAGATGATGGGATAGGATAGAGGATAGGATAGGATAGAGGATAGCATAGAGGATAGGATAGGATAGAGGGTAGGGCAGAATTTGGATAGGATACAGGATAGGATAAGATAGAGGATAGGATAGGATAGAGAATGGGATAGGATAGAGGATATTATAGAGTAGAGGATAGGATAGGATAGAGGATACGATATGATAGAGGATAGGAAAGAGGATAGGATATAATACAGTATAGGATAGGATTGAGTATAGGATGGGATAGAGGATGGGATATGGGATTGGATAGGATAGAGGATACGATAGGATAGAGTATAAGATAGCATAGTGGATTGGATAGGATGCGGGATAGGATTGAGGATAGGATAGGATAGAGGATTGGATAGGATAGAGGATATTATAGGATAGACGATAGGATAGGATAGAGGATGGGATAGGATAGAGGATACGATAGGATAGAGGATAGGATAGGATAGAGGATAGGATAAGATAGAGGATAGGATAGGATAGAGGATAGGATAGAGAATAGGACAGGATAGAGGATAGTATAGGGGATTGGATAGGACAGAAGATAGGAGACGATAGAGGATAGGATAGGATAGAGGATAGGATAGGATAGAGGATAGGATCTGATAGAGGATAGGATAGGATAGAGGATAGGATAGGATAGGATAGGATAGAGGATAGAGGATAGGATAGGATAGGATAGGATGGGATGGAGGATAGGATAGGATAGGATAGAGGATAGGATAGGATAGAGGATAGGATAGGATAGGGAATAGGATAGGATAGATGATATTATAGGATAGAGTTTAGGATAGGATAGAGGATAGGACAGGATAGAGGATAGGATAGGATAGAGGATAGGATAGGATAGAGGATAGGATAGGATAGAGGATAGGATAGGATAGAGGATAGGATAGGATAGAGGATAGGATAGGATAGGGAATAGGATAGGATAGAGGATAGGATAGGATAGAGGATAGGATAGGATAGAGGATAGGACACTATAGAGGATAGGATAGGATAGAGAATAGGATAGAATAGAGGATAGGATAGGATAGAGGATAGGATAGGATAGAGGATAGGATACGATAGAGGATAGGATAGGATAGGGGATAGGATAGGATAGAGGATAGGATAGGATAGAGAATAGGATAGGATAGAGGATAGGATTGAGGATAGATTACAGGATAGAGGATAGGATAGGATAGAGGATAGGATAGGATAGAGGATAGGATAGGATAGAGGATAGGATAGGATAGAGGATAGGATAGGATAGAGGATAGGATAGGATAGAGGATAGTATAGGATAGAGGATAGGATAGGATAGAGGATAGGATAGGATAGAGGATAGGATAGAATTTGGATAGGATACAGGATAGGATAGGATAGAGGATAGGATAGGATAGAGAATGGGATAGGATAGAGGATATTATAGAGTAGAGAATAGGATAGGATAGAGGATACGATATGATAGAGGATAGGAAAGAGGATAGGATATAATACAGTATAGGATAGGATTGAGTATAGGATGGGTTAGAGGATGGATATGGGATTGGATAGGATAGAAGATAGGATAGAATAGAGGATAGGATAGGATAGAGGATATGATAGGATAGAGGATAGGATAGGATAGAGGATAGGATAGGATAGAGGATAGGATAGGATAGAGAAGAGGATAGGATAGAGGATATTATAGGATACAGGATAGGATAGGATAGAGGATAGGATAGGATAGAGAATGGGATAGGATAGAGGATATTATAGAGTAGAGGAAAGGATAGGATAGAGGATACGATATGATAGAGGATAGGAAAGAGGATAGGATATAATACAGTATAGGATAGGATTGAGTATAGGATGGGTTAGAGGATGGGATATGGGATTCGATAGGATAGAAGATAGGATAGGATAGAGGATAGGATAGGATAGAGGATAGAGGATAGAGGATAGGATAGGATAGAGGATAGGATAGGATAGAGGATAGGATAGGATAGGGGATAGGATAGGATAGAGGATAGGATAGGATAGAGAATAGGATAGGATAGAGGATAGGATTGAGGATAGATTACAGGATAGAGGATAGGATAGGATAGAGGATAGGATAGGATAGAGGATATGATAGGATAGAGGATAGGATAGGATAGAGGATAGGATAGGATAGAGGATAGGATAGGATAGAGAAGAGGATAGGATAGAGGATATTATAGGGTAGAGGATAGGATAGGATAGAGGATACGATATGATAGAGGATAGGAAAGAGGATAGGATATAATACAGTATAGGATAGGATTGAGTATAGGATGGGATAGAGGATAGGATAGAGGATAGGATAGGATAGAGGATAGGATAGGATAGAGGATAGGATAGGATAGAGGATAGGATAGGATAGAGAATAGGATAGGATAGAGGATAGGATAGGATAGAGGATAGGATAGGATAGAGGATAGGATAGGATAGAGGATAGTATAGGATAGGGAATAGGATAGGATAGAGGATAGGATAGGATAGAGGGTAGGGTAGAATTTGGATAGGATACAGGATAGGATAGGATAGAGGATAAGATAGGATAGAGGATAGGATAGGATAGAGGATAGGATAGGATAGAGGAGAGGATAGGATAGAGGATAGGATAGGATAGAGGATAGGATAGGATAGACGATAGGATAGGATAGAGGATAGCATAGAGGATAGGATACGATAGAGGGTAGGGTAGAATTTGGATAGGATACAGGATAGGATAGGATAGAGAAGAGGATAGGATAGAGGATATTATAGGGTAGAGGATAGGATAGGATAGAGGATAGGATAGGATAGAGGACAGGATAGGATAGAGAATAGGATAGGATAGAGGATAGGATAGGATAGAGGATAGGACACTATAGAGGATAGGATAGGATAGAGGATAGGATAGGATAGAGGATAGGATAGGATAGAGGATAGGATAGGATAGAGGATAGGATAGGATAGAGGATAGGATAGGATAGAGGATAGTATAGGATAGAGGATAGGATAGGATAGAGGATAGGATAGGATAGAGGGTAGGGTAGAATTTGGATAGGATACAGGATAGGATAGGATAGAGGATAGGATAGGATAGAGAATGGGATAGGATAGAGGATATTATAGAGTAGAGGATAGGATAGGATAGAGGATACGATATGATAGAGGATAGGAAAGAGGATAGGATATATTACAGTATAGGATAGGATTGAGTATAGGATGGGTTAGAGGATGGATATGGGATTGGATAGGATAGAAGATAGGATAGGATAGAGGATAGGATAGGATAGAGGATAGAGGATAGAGGATAGAGGATAGAGGATAGAGGATAGGATAGGATAGAGGATAGGATAGAGGATAGGATAGGATAGGGGATAGGATAGGATAGAGGATATTATAATGTAGACGATAGGATAGGATACAGGATACGATATGATAGAGGATAGGAAAGAGGATAGGATATAATACAGTATAGGATAGGATTGAGTATAGGATGGGATAGAGGATAGGATAGGGTATTGGATAGGATAGGATAGAGGATAGGATAGGATAGAGGATAGGATAGGATAGAGGATAGGACACTATAGGGGATAGGATAGGATAGAGAATAGGATAGGATAGAGGATAGGATAGGATAGAGGATAGGATAGGATAGAGGATAGGATAGGGTAGAGGATAGGATAGGATAGAGGATAGGATAGGATAGAGGATAGTATAGGATAGAGGATAGGACAGGATAGAGGATAGGATAGGATAGAGGGTAGGTTAGAATTTGGATAGGATACAGGATAGGATAGGATAGAGGATAGGATAGGATAGAGAATGGGATAGGATAGAGGATATTATAGAGTAGAGGATAGGATAGGATAGAAGATACGATATGATAGAGGATAGGAAAGAGGATAGGATATAATACAGTATAGGATAGGATTGAATATAGGATGGGATAGAGGATGGGATATGGGATTGGATAGGATAGAAGATAGGATAGGATAGAGGATAGGACAGGACAGAGTATAGGATAGGATAGAGGATACGATAGGATAGAGGATAAGATAGCATAGTGGATTGGATAGGATGCAGGATAGGATTGAGGATAGGATAGGATAGAGGATTGGATAGGATAGAGGATATTATAGGATAGACGATAGGATAGGATAGAAGGATGGGATAGGATAGAGGATACGATAGGATAGAGGATAGGATAGGATAGAGGATAGGATAGGATAGAGGATAGGACAGGACAGAGGATATGATAGGATAGAGGATGGGATAGGATAGAGGATACGATAGGATAGAGGATAGGATAGCATAGTGGATTGGATAGGATGCAGGATAGAATTGAGGATAGGATAGGATAGAAGATTGGATAGGATACAGGATAGGATAGGATAGAGGATAGTATAGGATAGAGGATAGTATAGGATAGAGGATAGGATAAGATAGAGGATAGGATAGGATAGAGGATAGGATAGAGAATAGGACAGGATAGAGGATAGTATAGGGGATTGGATAGGACAGAAGATAGGAGACGATAGAGGATAGGATAGGATAGAGGATAGGATAGGATAGAGAATAGTATAGGACAGAGGATAGGATTGAGGATAGATTATACGATACACGATAGGATAGGATAGAGGATAGGATAGGATAGAGGATAGGAAAGGATAGAGGATAGGATAGGATAGAGGATAGGATAGGATAGAGGATAGGATAGGATAGGGGATAGGATAGGATAGGATAGGATAGGGGATAGGATAGGATAGAGGATAGGATAGGATAGAGAATAGGATAGGATAGAGGATAGGATTGAGGATAGATTACAGGATAGAGGATAGGATAGGATAGAGGATAGGATAGGATAGAGGATATGATAGGATAGAGGATAGGATAGGATAGAGGATAGAGGATAGGATAGGATAGAGGATAGGATAGGATAGAGAAGAGGATAGGATAGAGGATATTATAGGATACAGGATAGGATAGGATAGAGGATAGGATAGGATAGAGAATGGGATAGGATAGAGGATATTATAGAGTAGAGGAAAGGATAGGATAGAGGATACGATATGATAGAGGATAGGAAAGAGGATAGGATATAATACAGTATAGGATAGGATTGAGTATAGGATGGGTTAGAGGATAGGATAGGATAGGGAATAGGATAGGATAGATGATATTATAGGATAGAGGATAGGATAGGATAGAATACAGGATAGGACAGAGGGTAGGATAGTATATAGTATGGGATAGGATTGAGGATATGATAGGATAGAGGATGGAATAGGAAAGAGGATACGATAGGATAGAGGATACGATAGGATAGATGATAGGATATGATATAGGATATTATAGGATAGAGGGTAGCATAGGATAGAGGATAGGACAGGATAGAGGATTGGATAGAATACAGGATATGATAGGATAGAGGATAGGATAGGATAGAGGATATTATACGATAGACGATAGGATAGGATAGAGGATGGGATAGGATAGATGATATTATAGGATAGAGTTTAGGATAGGATAGAGGATAGGGCAGGATAGAGGATAGGATAGGATAGAGGATAGGATAGGATAGAGGATAGGATAGGATAGAGGATAGGATAGAGGATAGGATAGGATAGAGGATAGGATAGGATAGAGGTTAGGATAGGATAGAGGATAGGATAGGATAGAGGATAGGATAGGATAGAGGATAGGATAGGATAGAGGATAGGATAGGATAGAGAATAGAATAGGATAGAGGATAGGATAGGATAGAGGATAGGATAGGATAGAGGATAGGACACTATAGAGGATAGGATAGGATAGAGGATAGGACAGGATAGAGGATTGGATAGAATACAGGATATGATAGGATAGAGGATAGGATAGGATAGAGGATATTATACGATAGACGATAGGATAGGATAGAGGATGGGATAGGATAGATGATATTATAGGATAGAGTTTAGGATAGGATAGAGGATAGGGCAGGATAGAGGATAGGATAGGATAGAGGATAGGATAGGATAGAGGATAGGATAGGATAGAGGATAGGATAGAGGATAGGATAGGATAGAGGATAGGATAGGATAGAGGTTAGGATAGGATAGAGGATAGGATAGGATAGAGGATAGGATAGGATAGAGGATAGTATAGGATAGAGGATAGGATAGGATAGAGGATAGGATAGGATAGAGGGTAGGGTAGAATTTGGATAGGATACAGGATAGGATAGGATAGAGGATAGGATAGGATAGAGAATGGGATAGGATAGAGGATATTATAGAGTAGAGGATAGGATAGGATAGGGGATACGATATGATAGAGGATAGGAAAGAGGATAGGATATAATACAGTATAGGATAGGATTGAGTACAGGATGGGTTAGAGGACGGATATGGGATTGGATAGGATAGAAGATAGGATAGGATAGAGGATAGGATAGGATAGATGATAGAGGCTAGAGGATAGGATAGGATAGATGATAGGATAGAGGATAGGATAGGATAGGGGATAGGATAGGATAGAGGATAGGATAGGATAGAGAATAGGATAGGATAGAGGATACGATAGGATAGAGGATACGATAGGATAGAGGATAGGATAGGATAGAGGAGAGGATAGGATAGAGGATAGGATAGGATAGAGGATAGGATAAGATAGAGGATAGGATAGGATAGAGGATAGCATAGAGGATAGGATGGGATAGAGGGTAGGGTAGAATTCGGATAGGATACAGGATAGGATAGGATAGAGAAGAGGATAGGATAGAGGATATTATAGGGTAGAGGATAGGATAGGATAGAAGAGAGGATAGGATAGAGGAGAGGATAGGATAGAGGATAGGATAGTATAGAGGATAGGATAGCATAGTGGATTGGATAGGATAGAGGATAGGATAGGATAGAGGTGAGGATAGGATAGAGGATAGGATAGGATAGAGGATAGGATAGGATAGAGGATAGGATTGGATAGAGGATAGCATAGAGGATAGGATAGGATAGAGGGTAGGGCAAAATTTGGATAGGATACAGGATAGGATGGGATAGAGGATAGGATAGGATAGAGAATGGGATAGGATAGAGGATATTATAGAGTAGAGGATAGGATAGGATAGAGGATACGATATGATAGAGGATAGGAAAGAGGATAGGATATAATACAGTATAGGATAGGATTGAGTATAGGATGGGATAGAGGATGGGAAATGGGATTGGATAGGATAGAAGATAGGATAGGATAGAGGATAGGACAGGACAGAGTATAGGATAGGATACAGGATACGATAGGATAGAGGATAAGATAGCATAGTGGATTGGATAGGATGCAGGATAGGATTGAGGATAGGATAGGATAGAGGATTGGATAGGATAGAGGATATTATAGGATAGAGAATAGGATAGGATAGAGGATAGGATAGGATAGAGGATAGGATAGGATAGAGGATAGGATAGGATAGAGAAGTGGATAGGATAGAGGATATTATACGGTAGAGGATAGGATAGGATAGAGGATACGATATGATAGAGGATAGGAAAGAGGATAGGATATAATACAGTATAGGATAGGATTGAGTATAGGATGGGATAGAGGATAGGATAGGGTATTGGATAGGATACAGGATAGGATAGGATAGAGGATAGGATAGGATAGAGGATAGGATACGATAGAGGATAGGATAGGATAGAGAATAGGATAGGATAGAGGATAGGATAGGATAGAGGATAGGATAGGATAGAGGATAGGATAGGATAGAGGATAGGATAGGATAGAGGATAGGATAGGATAGAGGATAGGATAGGATAGAGGATAGGATAGGATAGAGGATAGTATAGGATAGAGGATAGGATAGGAAAGAGGATAGGATATAATACAGTATAGGATAGGATTGAGTATAGGATGGGATAGAGGATGGGATATGGGATTGGATAGGATAGAGGATACGATAGGATAGAGGATAAGATAGCATAGTGGATTGGATAGGATGCGGGATAGGATTGAGGATAGGATAGGATAGAGGATTGGATAGGATAGAGGATATTATAGGATAGACGATAGGATAGGATAGAGGATGGGATAGGATAGAGGATACGATAGGATAGAGGATAGGATAGGATAGAGGATAGGATAAGATAGAGGATAGGATAGGATAGAGGATAGGATAGAGAATAGGACAGGATAGAGGATAGTATAGGGGATTGGATAGGACAGAAGATAGGAGACGATAGAGGATAGGATAGGATAGAGGATAGGATAGGATAGAGGATAGGATCTGATAGAGGATAGGATAGGATAGAGGATAGGATAGGATAGGATAGGATAGAGGATAGAGGATAGGATAGGATAGGATAGGATAGGATGGAGGATAGGATAGGATAGGATAGAGGATAGGATAGGATAGAGGATAGGATAGGATAGGGAATAGGATAGGATAGATGATATTATAGGATAGAGTTTAGGATAGGATAGAGGATAGGACAGGATAGAGGATAGGATAGGATAGAGGATAGGATAGGATAGAGGATAGGATAGGATAGAGGATAGGATAGGATAGAGGATAGGATAGGATAGAGGATAGGATAGGATAGGGAATAGGATAGGATAGAGGATAGGATAGGATAGAGGATAGGATAGGATAGAGGATAGGACACTATAGAGGATAGGATAGGATAGAGAATAGGATAGAATAGAGGATAGGATAGGATAGAGGATAGGATAGGATAGAGGATAGGATAGGATAGAGGATAGGATAGGATAGGGGATAGGATAGGATAGAGGATAGGATAGGATAGAGAATAGGATAGGATAGAGGATAGGATTGAGGATAGATTACAGGATAGAGGATAGGATAGGATAGAGGATAGGATAGGATAGAGGATAGGATAGGATAGAGGATAGGATAGGATAGAGGATAGGATAGGATAGAGGATAGTATAGGATAGAGGATAGGATAGGATAGAGGATAGGATAGGATAGAGGATAGGATAGAATTTGGATAGGATACAGGATAGGATAGGATAGAGGATAGGATAGGATAGAGAATGGGATAGGATAGAGGATATTATAGAGTAGAGGATAGGATAGGATAGAGGATACGATATGATAGAGGATAGGAAAGAGGATAGGATATAATACAGTATAGGATAGGATTGAGTATAGGATGGGTTAGAGGATGGATATGGGATTGGATAGGATAGAAGATAGGATAGAATAGAGGATAGGATAGGATAGAGGATATGATAGGATAGAGGATAGGATAGGATAGAGGATAGGATAGGATAGAGGATAGGATAGGATAGAGAAGAGGATAGGATAGAGGATATTATAGGATACAGGATAGGATAGGATAGAGGATAGGATAGGATAGAGAATGGGATAGGATAGAGGATATTATAGAGTAGAGGAAAGGATAGGATAGAGGATACGATATGATAGAGGATAGGAAAGAGGATAGGATATAATACAGTATAGGATAGGATTGAGTATAGGATGGGTTAGAGGATGGGATATGGGATTCGATAGGATAGAAGATAGGATAGGATAGAGGATAGGATAGGATAGAGGATAGAGGATAGAGGATAGGATAGGATAGAGGATAGGATAGGATAGAGGATAGGATAGGATAGGGGATAGGATAGGATAGAGGATAGGATAGGATAGAGAATAGGATAGGATAGAGGATAGGATTGAGGATAGATTACAGGATAGAGGATAGGATAGGATAGAGGATAGGATAGGATAGAGGATATGATAGGATAGAGGATAGGATAGGATAGAGGATAGGATAGGATAGAGGATAGGATAGGATAGAGAAGAGGATAGGATAGAGGATATTATAGGGTAGAGGATAGGATAGGATAGAGGATACGATATGATAGAGGATAGGAAAGAGGATAGGATATAATACAGTATAGGATAGGATTGAGTATAGGATGGGATAGAGGATAGGATAGAGGATAGGATAGGATAGAGGATAGGATAGGATAGAGGATAGGATAGGATAGAGGATAGGATAGGATAGAGAATAGGATAGGATAGAGGATAGGATAGGATAGAGGATAGGATAGGATAGAGGATAGGATAGGATAGAGGATAGTATAGGATAGGGAATAGGATAGGATAGAGGATAGGATAGGATAGAGGGTAGGGTAGAATTTGGATAGGATACAGGATAGGATAGGATAGAGGATAAGATAGGATAGAGGATAGGATAGGATAGAGGATAGGATAGGATAGAGGAGAGGATAGGATAGAGGATAGGATAGGATAGAGGATAGGATAGGATAGACGATAGGATAGGATAGAGGATAGCATAGAGGATAGGATACGATAGAGGGTAGGGTAGAATTTGGATAGGATACAGGATAGGATAGGATAGAGAAGAGGATAGGATAGAGGATATTATAGGGTAGAGGATAGGATAGGATAGAGGATAGGATAGGATAGAGGACAGGATAGGATAGAGAATAGGATAGGATAGAGGATAGGATAGGATAGAGGATAGGATAGGATAGAGGATAGGACACTATAGAGGATAGGATAGGATAGAGGATAGGATAGGATAGAGGATAGGATAGGATAGGATAGGATAGAGGATAGGATAGGATAGAGGATAGGATAGGATAGAGGATAGGATAGGATAGAGGATAGTATAGGATAGAGTATAGGATAGGATAGAGGATAGGATAGGATAGAGGGTAGGGTAGAATTTGGATAGGATACAGGATAGGATAGGATAGAGGATAGGATAGGATAGAGAATGGGATAGGATAGAGGATATTATAGAGTAGAGGATAGGATAGGATAGAGGATACGATATGATAGAGGATAGGAAAGAGGATAGGATATATTACAGTATAGGATAGGATTGAGTATAGGATGGGATAGAGGATAGGATAGGGTATTGGATAGGATAGAGGATAGGATAGGATAGAGGATAGGATAGGATAGAGGATAGGATAGGATAGAGGATAGGATAGGATAGAGAATAGGATAGGATAGAGGATAGGATAGGATAGAGGATAGGATAGGATAGAGGATAGGACACTATAGGGGATAGGATAGGATAGAGAATAGGATAGGATAGAGGATAGGATAGGATAGAGGATAGGATAGGATAGAGGATAGGATAGGGTAGAGGATAGGATAGGATAGAGGATAGGATAGGATAGAGGATAGTATAGGATAGAGGATAGGACAGGATAGAGGATAGGATAGGATAGAGGGTAGGTTAGAATTTGGATAGGATACAGGATAGGATAGGATAGAGGATAGGATAGGATAGAGAATGGGATAGGATAGAGGATATTATAGAGTAGAGGATAGGATAGGATAGAAGATACGATATGATAGAGGATAGGAAAGAGGATAGGATATAATACAGTATAGGATAGGATTGAATATAGGATGGGATAGAGGATGGGATATGGGATTGGATAGGATAGAAGATAGGATAGGATAGAGGATAGGACAGGACAGAGTATAGGATAGGATAGAGGATACGATAGGATAGAGGATAAGATAGCATAGTGGATTGGATAGGATGCAGGATAGGATTGAGGATAGGATAGGATAGAGGATTGGATAGGATAGAGGATATTATAGGATAGACGATAGGATAGGATAGAAGGATGGGATAGGATAGAGGATACGATAGGATAGAGGATAGGATAGGATAGAGGATAGGATAGGATAGAGGATAGGACAGGACAGAGGATATGATAGGATAGAGGATGGGATAGGAAAGAGGATACGATAGGATAGAGGATAGGATAGCATAGTGGATTGGATAGGATGCAGGATAGAATTGAGGATAGGATAGGATAGAAGATTGGATAGGATACAGGATAGGATAGGATAGAGGATAGTATAGGATAGAGGATAGTATAGGATAGAGAATAGGATAGGATAGGATAGAGGATAGGATAGGATAGAGGATGGCATAGGATAGAGGATACGATAGGATACAGGATAGGATAGGATAGAGGATAGGATAAGATAGAGGATAGGATAGGATAGAGGATAGGATAGAGAATAGGACAGGATAGAGGATAGTATAGGGGATTGGATAGGACAGAAGATAGGAGACGATAGAGGATAGGATAGGATAGAGGATAGGATAGGATAGAGAATAGTATAGGACAGAGGATAGGATTGAGGATAGATTATACGATACACGATAGGATAGGATAGAGGATAGGATAGGATAGAGGATAGGAATGGATAGAGGATAGGATAGGATAGAGGATAGGATAGGATAGAGGATAGGATAGGATAGGGGATAGGATAGGATAGAGGATAGGATAGGATAGAGAATAGGATAGGATAGAGGATAGGATTGAGGATAGATTACAGGATAGAGGATAGGATAGGATAGAGGATAGGATAGGATAGAGGATATGATAGGATAGAGGATAGGATAGGATAGAGGATAGAGGATAGGATAGGATAGAGGATAGGATAGGATAGAGAAGAGGATAGGATAGAGGATATTATAGGATACAGGATAGGATAGGATAGAGGATAGGATAGGATAGAGAATGGGATAGGATAGAGGATATTATAGAGTAGAGGAAAGGATAGGATAGAGGATACGATATGATAGAGGATAGGAAAGAGGATAGGATATAATACAGTATAGGATAGGATTGAGTATAGGATGGGTTAGAGGATAGGATAGGATAGGGAATAGGATAGGATAGATGATATTATAGGATAGAGGATAGGATAGGATAGAATACAGGATAGGACAGAGGGTAGGATAGTATATAGTATGGGATAGGATTGAGGATATGATAGGATAGAGGATGGAATAGGAAAGAGGATACGATAGGATAGAGGATACGATAGGATAGATGATAGGATATGATATAGGATATTATAGGATAGAGGGTAGCATAGGATAGAGGATAGGACAGGATAGAGGATTGGATAGAATACAGGATATGATAGGATAGAGGATAGGATAGGATAGAGGATATTATACGATAGACGATAGGATAGGATAGAGGATGGGATAGGATAGATGATATTATAGGATAGAGTTTAGGATAGGATAGAGGATAGGGCAGGATAGAGGATAGGATAGGATAGAGGATAGGATAGGATAGAGGATAGGATAGGATAGAGGATAGGATAGGATAGAGGATAGGATAGGATAGAGGTTAGGATAGGATAGAGGATAGGATAGGATAGAGGATAGGATAGGATAGAGGATAGGATAGGATAGAGGATAGGATAGGATAGAGAATAGAATAGGATAGAGGATAGGATAGGATAGAGGATAGGATAGGATAGAGGATAGGACACTATAGAGGATAGGATAGGATAGAGGATAGGATAGGATAGAGGATAGGATAGGATAGAGGATAGGATAGGATAGAGGATAGGATAGGATAGAGGATAGGATAGGATAGAGGATAGTATAGGATAGAGGATAGGATAGGATAGAGGATAGGATAGGATAGAGGGTAGGGTAGAATTTGGATAGGATACAGGATAGGATAGGATAGAGGATAGGATAGGATAGAGAATGGGATAGGATAGAGGATATTATAGAGTAGAGGATAGGATAGGATAGGGGATACGATATGATAGAGGATAGGAAAGAGGATAGGATATAATACAGTATAGGATAGGATTGAGTACAGGATGGGTTAGAGGACGGATATGGGATTGGATAGGATAGAAGATAGGATAGGATAGAGGATAGGATAGGATAGAGGATAGGATAGGATAGAGGATAGGATAGGATAGAGGATAGGATAGGATAGAGGATAGGATAGGATAGAGGATAGGATAGGATAGAGGATAGGATAGGATAGAGGATAGTATAGGATAGAGGATAGGATAGGATAAAGGATAGGATAGGATAGAGGGTAGGGTAGAATTTGGATAGGATACAGGATAGGATAGGATAGAGGATAGGATAGGATAGAGAATGGGATAGGATAGAGGATATTATAGAGTAGAGGATAGGATAGGATAGGGGATACGATATGATAGAGGATAGGAAAGAGGATAGGATATAATACAGTATAGGATAGGATTGAGTACAGGATGGGTTAGAGGACGGATATGGGATTGGATAGGATAGAAGATAGGATAGGATAGAGGATAGGATAGGATAGATGATAGAGGATAGAGGATAGGATAGGATAGATGATAGGATAGAGGATAGGATAGGATAGGGGATAGGATAGGATAGAGGATAGGATAGGATAGAGAATAGGATAGGATAGAGGATACGATAGGATAGAGGATACGATAGGATAGAGGATAGGATAGGATAGAGGAGAGGATAGGATAGAGGATACGATAGGATAGAGGATAGGATAAGATAGAGGATAGGATAGGATAGAGGATAGCATAGAGGATAGGATGGGATAGAGGGTAGGGTAGAATTCGGATAGGATACAGGATAGGATAGGATAGAGAAGAGGATAGGATAGAGGATATTATAGGGTAGAGGATAGGATAGGATAGAAGAGAGGATAGGATAGAGGAGAGGATAGGATAGAGGATAGGATAGGATAGAGGATAGGATAGCATAGTGGATTGGATAGGATAGAGGATAGGATAGGATAGAGGTGAGGATAGGATAGAGGATAGGATAGGATAGAGGATAGGATAGGATAGAGGATAGGATTGGATAGAGGATAGCATAGAGGATAGGATAGGATAGAGGGTAGGGCAAAATTTGGATAGGATACAGGATAGGATGGGATAGAGGATAGGATAGGATAGAGAATGGGATAGGATAGAGGATATTATAGAGTAGAGGATAGGATAGGATAGAGGATAGGATAGGATAGAGGATAGGATAGGATAGAGGATAGGATAGGATAGAGGATAGGATAGGATAGAGGATAGTATAGGATAGAGGATAGGATAGGATAGAGGATAGGATAGGATAGAGGGTAGGGTAGAATTTTAATAGGATACAGGATAGGATAGGATAGAGGATAGGATAGGATAGAGAATGGGATAGGATAGAGGATATTATAGAGTAGAGGATAGGATAGGATAGAGGATACGATATGATAGAGGATAGGAAAGAGGATAGGAGATAATATAGTATAGGATAGGATAGAGAATGGGATAGGATAGAGGATATTATAGAGTAGAGGATAGGATAGGATAGAGGATACGATATGATAGAGGATAGGAAAGAGGATAGGATATAATACAGTATAGGATAGGATTGAGTATAGGATGGGTTAGAGGATGGATATGGGACTGGATAGGATAGAAGATAGGATAGGATAGAGGATAGGATAGGATAGAGGATAGAGGATAGAGGATAGAGGATAGAGGATAGAGGATAGAGGATAGAGGATAGAGGATAGAGGATAGGATAGGATAGAGGATAGGATAGAGGATAGGATAGGATAGGGGATAGGATAGGATACAGGATATTATAGGGTAGAGGATAGGATAGGATAGAGGATACGATATGATAGAGGATAGGAAAGAGGATAGGATATAATACAGTATAGGATAGGATTGAGTATAGGATGGGATAGAGGATAGGATAGGGTATTGGATAGGATAGAGGATAGGATAGGATAGAGGATAGGATAGGATAGAGGATAGGATACGATAGAGGATAGGATAGGATAGAGAATAGGATAGGATAGAGGATAGGATAGGATAGAGGATAGGATAGGATAGAGGATAAGATAGGATAGAGGATAAGATAGCATAGTGGATTGGATAGGATGCAGGATAGGATTGAGGATAGGATAGGATAGAGGATTGGATAGGATAGAGGATATTATAGGATAGACGATAGGATAGGATAGAGGATGGGATATAATAGAGGATACGATAGGATAGAGGATAGGATAGGATAGAGGATAGGATAGGATAGAGGATAGGACAGGACAGAGGATATGATAGGATAGAGGATGGGATAGGATAGAGGATACGATAGGATAGAGGATAAGATAGCATAGAGGATTGGATAGGATGCAAGATAGGATTGAGGATAGGACAGGATAGAGGATTGGATAGGATAGAGGATATTATAGGATAGACGATAGGATAGGATAGAGGATGGGATAGGATAGAGGGGATGGCTCTTTTGCGCACAGACGATTGCGCACGACGGCATGGCACACGGTTCTTTTGAACACGGTATTATTGGACACACGGTTCTTTTGGACACAGTAACATTGGACACAGTGGGTTAGGGTTAGGGTTAGGGTTAGGGCTTGGGTTAGTGTTAGATATTTTACATATTTTACATGTGCGTAACTCAGCGTGTGCGTCTTAACCATGCGGGCAATCCTTGCGTGAGCGAAAACACACTGTGTCCAATGTTACTGTGTCTAAAAGAACCGTGTGCCATACTGTCGTGCGCAATCGTCTGTGCGCAAAAGATGGCCTCTCTAGGATAGAGGATAGGACAGGACAGAGGATATGATAGGATAGAGGATGGGATAGGATAGAGGATACGATAGGATAGAGGATAGGATAGCTGCGGCACCCGGAAGCCTGTGTAAAAGCTGGAAAGCAGGTCCAGGCCGAGGAGGTCGCAGCAAGTATGGAGAAGGAAACTCCGAGCGGCAGAGGACAGTGCTCCCGGTATTATCTCTCCCCCAATCTCACCCTCCTTCCTCCCAGTCGGAGGACCACCCGACGTGTCCAGAGGGGGGCTGAGGCAGAAGCCAAAATAGGAACGAAAGGAGGGAAGAAGAGAGATAGTAGTAGAGAAGAGGGAAAAGAACCCCTGGAGGGAGGTACAGGAGAGGGGGTAAAATAAGAACAGGAAGGGAAAGCTTCAAGTAAGATAGAGATAATAAGAAAATAGGAAAGAAAATCAAAGGAAGGAAAAAACCCTCAATAAGAAAATAGGGAATCAGAATAAAATGAGATAATTGCTAACTGAATACACAGGAGAAAAGAGAATCTGTAGAAGTAATAAGAAACTCTATCTTAGCTGAAGTGTTCCCGAGAAAGGATAGGAAGGATATTAGGGAATAAAGAAGAGAGGACGAACACAAGGAAGGAACTCCCAAGAAAAACAGAGACACAGGGAATAGGTACCAAGATAGAAAATAGAGGGGAAAAGATAAAAGAAGAAATAAAATAGAAAGGATGAAAATAAAAGGGGTTTAGAATAATATTAACGTCAAAAAAAAAAAAAAAAAAAAAAGGGGGAAATAAGAAAAAGATAACTAGGAAAAGGAACTCTGTTTTTCAGGAAGACCCGCCTAGTATAAGACAAATGAGAGAATACAAATGAGAAAGGAGAGAAACGGAAAACTAATGTAGGGAAATCGCGTAGCGAAGACGGATAGAGAATAGAGAGGAGAGAAAGGGATAATGAGAGAAAATAAGAAGAAGAAATATTAATATAGTAATAAGGGTAAAACGGTGAACAGGAAGAGAAGGAGAAGGGAAGGAAAGGACGGGAGATCAGGGAAAGGGAAAAGAGGGAAGGGAGGTAAGATACAAGGGAACACAGATGCAAAGGCAAATAACGAAGGCCTAAAGGGTCTACTTATGGTAGAGATTACCAGAGATGAGGACGGGGGTGTGAGGGAGAGGCGATGAGAAACCAAAAACTGGATAGGGGAACAGAGGTTCACCCCCCAGGGTGAAACAGAACCCTCCCACACCCTCCCTCTGCGCAATAAGGACTCTACAGGGTGAAAGGACTAAGATAAGGTGTAAGGGACTCAAGAGATACGAGTCGAAAGGGAGATAATAGGAGATCTTACCAGAGGGACAAAAAGGGGGGGTGGGAGGAAGAGGGGAGGTAAGCCCACTCCTTACCTTCGCCCCTCCGCTCTATTTTCTATTTTTTAGTTATTTTCTATCTATTTTTATTTTTTATCTAAATGTATTTTTAGTTTCTTTTTATCATTTCCTTATATATGTTTTTTCTTTTGCTTTCTTCTTTTTCTCTTCTCTTTTTCTTTTTCCAATTTCTTCTTTTTCTTTTTTCAAATTTCTTTTTAGTTCGTTCTTATCTTTGCTTTGGTTTCTTTTTTCTTTTTTCCTTTTTCTTTTGTCTCCTTCTGACTTAGGAAGCCAAAGAAAAGTAGTTAGGACAGATAGGATAAGTTAGGATAAGGTAGGATAAGGTAGGATAAGATGTAAATATGTAAATTGATAATACGTACAGAGTAGTTAAAAACGCCGTTTATGAAGGCGGCAACCAGAAGAATGAAAACAAATAAAGGGTCAATAGTGTGCAAACAATCTGTATGAGACTTGTATGAGCGGGTGATTCAGAGGAAGGAATGAAACTAAAGCGGCGGATGAGCGCAAAAAAAAAAAAAAAAAAAAAAAAAAAAAAAAAAAAAAAAAATATAGGGAAGCGTGTTGTATGAGTGTGGAAGGTAGATGAATGAATGAAATTACAAGGTTGGATGAGTGCAAACAAGTTGTAAGCGATCTGTATGAGAGTGCGATGCAGAGAAAGGAATGAAATTAAAGTGTTGGATGAGTGTGAAAATTAGTAAGAGTGATGTATGAGGGTGGAAGGCAGATGAATGAATGAAGGAACGAAATTAAAATGGTAGATGCGTGCGAACAATTTGTGAGAGTTTGAGTGAGTGAGGAGCGCAGTGGAATGAATGGAATAAAAGTAAGAATGTAACGGTAAAGATAATAAAAACGAAGAATAACCTACTAAGAGAGCGGCAAGAGAGAAGAGTGTAAGAGAGAAAGAGATGCATGTGTTAAGAGCGGAGAAACAAACAATATGTCAATGTAAGAAGTGTATTGCGAAAGGATATGTAATTGTAATGGTAATTGTAATGATTGTACAAGAAATTGATAAATAAAGAGGAAATTTTAATACAAAAAAAAAGGATAGAGGATAGGATAGCATAGTGGATTGGATAGGATGCAGGATAGAATTGAGGATAGGATAGGATAGAAGATTGGATAGGATACAGGATAGGATAGGATAGAGGATAGTATAGGATAGAGGATAGTATAGGATAGAGAATAGGATAGGATAGGATAGAGGATAGGATAGGATAGAGGATGGGATAGGATAGAGGATACGATAGGATAGAGGATAGGATAGGATAGAGGATAGGATAAGATAGAGGATAGGATAGGATAGAGGATAGGATAGAGGTTAGGATAGGATACAGGATAGGATAGGATAGAGGATAGGATCTGATAGAGGATAGGATAGGATAGAGGATAGGATAGGATAGGATAGAGGATAGGATAGGATAGGATAGGATAGGATGGAGGATAGGATAGGATAGGATAGAGGATAGGATAGGATAGAGGATAGGATAGGATAGGGAATAGGATAGGATAGATGATATTATAGGATAGAGGATAGGATAGGATAGAATACAGGATAGGACAGAGGGTAGGATAGTATATAGTATGGGATAGGATTGAGGATATGATAGGATAGAGGATGGGATAGGAAAGAGGATACGATAGGATAGAGGATACGATAGGATAGATGATAGGATATGATATAGGATATTATAGGATAGAGGGTAGCATAGGATAGAGGGTAGGACAGGATAGAGGATTGGATAGAATACAGGATATTATAGGATAGAGGATAGGATAGGATAGAGGATATTATACGATAGACGATAGGATAGGATAGAGGATGGGATAGGATAGATGATATTATAGGATAGAGTTTAGGATAGGATAGAGGATAGGACAGGATAGAGGATAGGATAGGATAGAGGATAGGATAGGATAGAGGATAGGATAGGATAGAGGATAGGATAGGATAGAGGATAGGATAGGATAGAGGATAGGATAGGATAGAGGATAGGATAGGATAGAGGATAGGATAGGATAGAGGATAGGACAGGACAGAGGATATGATAGGATAGAGGATGGGATAGGATAGAGGATACGATAGGATAGAGGATAGGATAGCATAGTGGATTGGATAGGATGCAGGATAGAATTGAGGATAGGATAGGATAGAAGATTGGATAGGATACAGGATAGGATAGGATAGAGGATAGTATAGGATAGAGGATAGTATAGGATAGAGAATAGGATAGGATAGGATAGAGGATAGGATAGGATAGAGGATGGCATAGGATAGAGGATACGATAGGATACAGGATAGGATAGGATAGAGGATAGGATAAGATAGAGGATAGGATAGGATAGAGGATAGGATAGAGAATAGGACAGGATAGAGGATAGTATAGGGGATTGGATAGGACAGAAGATAGGAGACGATAGAGGATAGGATAGGATAGAGGATAGGATAGGATAGAGAATAGTATAGGACAGAGGATAGGATTGAGGATAGATTATACGATACACGATAGGATAGGATAGAGGATAGGATAGGATAGAGGATAGGAAAGGATAGAGGATAGGATAGGATAGAGGATAGGATAGGATAGAGGATAGGATAGGATAGGGGATAGGATAGGATAGAGGATAGGATAGGATAGAGGATAGGAAAGGATAGAGGATAGGATAGGATAGAGGATAGGATAGGATAGAGGATAGGATAGGATAGGGGATAGGATAGGATAGAGGATAGGATAGGATAGAGAATAGGATAGGATAGAGGATAGGATTGAGGATAGATTACAGGATAGAGGATAGGATAGGATAGAGGATAGGATAGGATAGAGGATATGATAGGATAGAGGATAGGATAGGATAGAGGATAGAGGATAGGATAGGATAGAGGATAGGATAGGATAGAGAAGAGGATAGGATAGAGGATATTATAGGATACAGGATAGGATAGGATAGAGGATAGGATAGGATAGAGAATGGGATAGGATAGAGGATATTATAGAGTAGAGGAAAGGATAGGATAGAGGATACGATATGATAGAGGATAGGAAAGAGGATAGGATATAATACAGTATAGGATAGGATTGAGTATAGGATGGGTTAGAGGATAGGATAGGATAGGGAATAGGATAGGATAGATGATATTATAGGATAGAGGATAGGATAGGATAGAATACAGGATAGGACAGAGGGTAGGATAGTATATAGTATGGGATAGGATTGAGGATATGATACGATAGAGGATGGAATAGGAAAGAGGATACGATAGGATAGAGGATACGATAGGATAGATGATAGGATATGATATAGGATATTATAGGATAGAGGGTAGCATAGGATAGAGGATAGGACAGGATAGAGGATTGGATAGAATACAGGATATGATAGGATAGAGGATAGGATAGGATAGAGGATATTATACGATAGACGATAGGATAGGATAGAGGATGGGATAGGATAGATGATATTATAGGATAGAGTTTAGGATAGGATAGAGGATAGGGCAGGATAGAGGATAGGATAGGATAGAGGATAGGATAGGATAGAGGATAGGATAGGATAGAGGATAGGATAGGATAGAGGATAGGATAGGATAGAGGTTAGGATAGGATAGAGGATAGGATAGGATAGAGGATAGGATAGGATAGAGGATAGGATAGGATAGAGGATAGGATAGGATAGAGAATAGAATAGGATAGAGGATAGGATAGGATAGAGGATAGGATAGGATAGAGGATAGGACACTATAGAGGATAGGATAGGATAGAGGATAGGATAGGATAGAGGATAGGATAGGATAGAGGATAGGATAGGATAGAGGATAGGATAGGATAGAGGATAGGATAGGATAGAGGATAGGATAGGATAGAGGATAGTATAGGATAGAGGATAGGATAGGATAGAGGATAGGATAGGATAGAGGGTAGGGTAGAATTTGGATAGGATACAGGATAGGATAGGATAGAGGATAGGATAGGATAGAGAATGGGATAGGATAGAGGATATTATAGAGTAGAGGATAGGATAGGATAGGGGATACGATATGATAGAGGATAGGAAAGAGGATAGGATATAATACAGTATAGGATAGGATTGAGTACAGGATGGGTTAGAGGACGGATATGGGATTGGATAGGATAGAAGATAGGATAGGATAGAGGATAGGATAGGATAGAGGATAGGATAGGATAGAGGATAGGATAGGATAGAGGATAGGATAGGATAGAGGATAGTATAGGATAGAGGATAGGATAGGATAGAGGATAGGATAGGATAGAGGGTAGGGTAGAATTTGGATAGGATACAGGATAGGATAGGATAGAGGATAGGATAGGATAGAGAATGGGATAGGATAGAGGATATTATAGAGTAGAGGATAGGATAGGATAGGGGATACGATATGATAGAGGATAGGAAAGAGGATAGGATATAATACAGTATAGGATAGGATTGAGTACAGGATGGGTTAGAGGACGGATATGGGATTGGATAGGATAGAAGATAGGATAGGATAGAGGATAGGATAGGATAGATGATAGAGGATAGAGGATAGGATAGGATAGATGATAGGATAGAGGATAGGATAGGATAGGGGATAGGATAGGATAGAGGATAGGATAGGATAGAGAATAGGATAGGATAGAGGATACGATAGGATAGAGGATACGATAGGATAGAGGATAGGATAGGATAGAGGAGAGGATAGGATAGAGGATAGGATAGGATAGAGGATAGGATAAGATAGAGGATAGGATAGGATAGAGGATAGCATAGAGGATAGGATGGGATAGAGGGTAGGGTAGAATTCGGATAGGATACAGGATAGGATAGGATAGAGAAGAGGATAGGATAGAGGATATTATAGGGTAGAGGATAGGATAGGATAGAAGAGAGGATAGGATAGAGGAGAGGATAGGATAGAGGATAGGATAGGATAGAGGATAGGATAGCATAGTGGATTGGATAGGATAGAGGATAGGATAGGATAGAGGTGAGGATAGGATAGAGGATAGGATAGGATAGAGGATAGGATAGGATAGAGGATAGGATTGGATAGAGGATAGCATAGAGGATAGGATAGGATAGAGGGTAGGGCAAAATTTGGATAGGATACAGGATAGGATGGGATAGAGGATAGGATAGGATAGAGAATGGGATAGGATAGAGGATATTATAGAGTAGAGGATAGGATAGGATAGAGGATACGATATGATAGAGGATAGGAAAGAGGATAGGATATAATACAGTATAGGATAGGATTGAGTATAGGATGGGATAGAGGATGGGAAATGGGATTGGATAGGATAGAGGATAGGACAGGACAGAGTATAGGATAGGATAGAGGATACGATAGGATAGAGGATAAGATAGCATAGTGGATTGGATAGGATGCAGGATAGGATTGAGGATAGGATAGGATAGAGGATTGGATAGGATAGAGGATATTATAGGATAGAGAATAGAATAGGATAGAGGATGGGATAGGATAGAGGATACGATAGGATAGAGGATAGGATAGGATAAAGGATAGGATAGGATAGAGGATAGGATAGGATAGAGGATAGGATAGGATAGAGGATAGGATAGGATAGAGGATAGGATAGGATAGAGGATATTATACGATAGACGATAGGATAGGATAGAGGATGGGATAGGATAGATGATATTATAGGATAGAGTTTAGGATAGGATAGAGGATAGGACAGGATAGAGGATAGGATAGGATAGAGGATAGGATAGGATAGAGGATAGGATAGGATAGAGGATAGGATAGGATAGAGGATAGGATAGGATAGAGGATAGGATAGGATAGAGGATAGGACACTATAGAGGATAGGATAGGATAGAGGATAGGATAGGATAGAGGATAGGATAGGATAGAGGATAGGATAGGATAGAGGATAGGATAGGATAGAGGATAGGATAGGATAGAGGATAGTATAGGATAGAGGATAGGATAGGATAGAGGATAGGATAGGATAGAGGGTAGGGTAGAATTTTAATAGGATACAGGATAGGATAGGATAGAGGATAGGATAGGATAGAGAATGGGATAGGATAGAGGATATTATAGAGTAGAGGATAGGATAGGATAGAGGATACGATATGATAGAGGATAGGAAAGAGGATAGGAGATAATATAGTATAGGATAGGATAGAGAATGGGATAGGATAGAGGATATTATAGAGTAGAGGATAGGATAGGATAGAGGATACGATATGATAGAGGATAGGAAAGAGGATAGGATATAATACAGTATAGGATAGGATTGAGTATAGGATGGGTTAGAGGATGGATATGGGATTGGATAGGATAGAAGATAGGATAGGATAGAGGATAGGATAGGATAGAGGATAGAGGATAGAGGATAGAGGATAGAGGATAGAGGATAGAGGATAGAGGATAGAGGATAGAGGATAGGATAGGATAGAGGATAGGATAGAGGATAGGATAGGATAGGGGATAGGATAGGATACAGGATATTATAGGGTAGAGGATAGGATAGGATAGAGGATACGATATGATAGAGGATAGGAAAGAGGATAGGATATAATACAGTATAGGATAGGATTGAGTATAGGATGGGATAGAGGATAGGATAGGGTATTGGATAGGATAGAGGATAGGATAGGATAGAGGATAGGATAGGATAGAGGATAGGATACGATAGAGGATAGGATAGGATAGAGAATAGGATAGGATAGAGGATAGGATAGGATAGAGGATAGGATAGGATAGAGGATAAGATAGGATAGAGGATAAGATAGCATAGTGGATTGGATAGGATGCAGGATAGGATTGAGGATAGGATAGGATAGAGGATTGGATAGGATAGAGGATATTATAGGATAGACGATAGGATAGGATAGAGGATGGGATATAATAGAGGATACGATAGGATAGAGGATAGGATAGGATAGAGGATAGGATAGGATAGAGGATAGGACAGGACAGAGGATATGATAGGATAGAGGATGGGATAGGATAGAGGATACGATAGGATAGAGGATAAGATAGCATAGAGGATTGGATAGGATGCAAGATAGGATTGAGGATAGGACAGGATAGAGGATTGGATAGGATAGAGGATATTATAGGATAGACGATAGGATAGGATAGAGGATGGGATAGGATAGAGGGGATGGCTCTTTTGCGCACAGACGATTGCGCACGACGGCATGGCACACGGTTCTTTTGAACACGGTATTATTGGACACACGGTTCTTTTGGACACAGTAACATTGGACACAGTGGGTTAGGGTTAGGGTTAGGGTTAGGGCTTGGGTTAGTGTTAGATATTTTACATATTTTACATGTGCGTAACTCAGCGTGTGCGTCTTAACCATGCGGGCAATCCTTGCGTGAGCGAAAACACACTGTGTCCAATGTTACTGTGTCTAAAAGAACCGTGTGCCATACTGTCGTGCGCAATCGTCTGTGCGCAAAAGATGGCCTCTCTAGGATAGAGGATAGGACAGGACAGAGGATATGATAGGATAGAGGATGGGATAGGATAGAGGATACGATAGGATAGAGGATAGGATAGCATAGTGGATTGGATAGGATGCAGGATAGAATTGAGGATAGGATAGGATAGAAGATTGGATAGGATACAGGATAGGATAGGATAGAGGATAGTATAGGATAGAGGATAGTATAGGATAGAGAATAGGATAGGATAGGATAGAGGATAGGATAGGATAGAGGATGGGATAGGATAGAGGATACGATAGGATAGAGGATAGGATAGGATAGAGGATAGGATAAGATAGAGGATAGGATAGGATAGAGGATAGGATAGAGGTTAGGATAGGATACAGGATAGGATAGGATAGAGGATAGGATCTGATAGAGGATAGGATAGGATAGAGGATAGGATAGGATAGGATAGAGGATAGGATAGGATAGGATAGGATAGGATGGAGGATAGGATAGGATAGGATAGAGGATAGGATAGGATAGAGGATAGGATAGGATAGGGAATAGGATAGGATAGATGATATTATAGGATAGAGGATAGGATAGGATAGAATACAGGATAGGACAGAGGGTAGGATAGTATATAGTATGGGATAGGATTGAGGATATGATAGGATAGAGGATGGGATAGGAAAGAGGATACGATAGGATAGAGGATACGATAGGATAGATGATAGGATATGATATAGGATATTATAGGATAGAGGGTAGCATAGGATAGAGGGTAGGACAGGATAGAGGATTGGATAGAATACAGGATATTATAGGATAGAGGATAGGATAGGATAGAGGATATTATACGATAGACGATAGGATAGGATAGAGGATGGGATAGGATAGATGATATTATAGGATAGAGTTTAGGATAGGATAGAGGATAGGACAGGATAGAGGATAGGATAGGATAGAGGATAGGATAGGATAGAGGATAGGATAGGATAGAGGATAGGATAGGATAGAGGATAGGATAGGATAGAGGATAGGATAGGATAGAGGATAGGATAGGATAGAGGATAGGATAGGATAGAGGATAGGATAGGATAGAGGATAGGATAGGATAGAGGATAGGATAGGATAGAGGATAGGATAGGATAGAGGATAGGATAGGATAGAGGATAGGATAGGATAGAGGATAGGATAGGATAGAGGATAGGATAGGATAGAGGATAGGATAGGATAGAGGATAGGATAGGATAGAGGATAGGATAGGATAGAGGATAGGATAGGATAGAGGATAGGATAGGATAGAGAATAGGATAGGATAGAGGATAGGATAGAGGATACGATAGGATAGAGGATAGGATAGGATAGAGGATAGTATAGGATAGAGGAGAGGATAGGATAGAGGATAGGATAGGATAGAGGATAGGATAGGATAGAGGATAGGATAGGATAGAGGATAGCATAGAGGATAGGATAGGATAGAGGGTAGGGTAGAATTCGGATAGGATACAGGATAGGATAGGATAGAGAAGAGGATAGGATAGAGGATAATATAGGGTAGAGGATAGGATAGGATAGAGGATACGATATGATAGAGGATAGGATAGGATAGAGGATAGGATAGGATAGGATAGAAGAGAGGATAGGATAGAGGAGAGGATAGGATAGAGGATAGGATAGGATAGAGGATAGGATAGGATAGAGGATAGGATAGGATAGGGGATAGGATAGGATAGAGGATAGGATAGGATAGAGAATAGGATAGGATAGAGGATAGGATTTAGGATAGATTACAGGATAGAGGATAGGATAGGATAGAGGATAGGATAGGCTAGAGGATATGATAGGATATAGGATAGGATAGGATAGAGGATAGGATAGGATAGAGGATAGGATAGGATAGAGGATAGGATAGGATAGGGGATAGGATAGGATGGAGGATAGGATAGGATAGAGAATAGGATAGGATAGAGGATAGGATTGAGGATAGATTACAGGATAGAGGATAGGATGGGATAGAGGATAGGATAGGATAGAGGATATGATAGGATAGAGGATAGGATAGGATAGAAGATAGGATAGGATAGAGGATAGGATAGGATAGAGGATAAGATAGGATAGAGGATAGGATAGGATAGAGGATAGGATAGGATAGAGGAGAGGATAGGATAGAGGATACGATAGGATAGAGGATAGGATAGGATAGAGGATAGCATAGAGGATAGGATAGGATAGAGCGTAGGGTAGAATTTGGATAGGATACAGGATAGGATAGGATAGAGAAGAGGATAGGATAGAGGATATTATAGGGTAGAAGATAGGATAGGATAGAGGATACGATATGATAGAGGATAGGAAAGAGGATAGGATATAATACAGTATAGGATAGGATTGAGTATAGGATGGGATAGAGGATAGGATAGGGTATTGGATAGGATAGAGGATAGGATAGGATAGACGATAGGATAGGATAGAGGATAGGATAGGATAGAGGATAGGATAGGATAGAGGATGGGACACTATAGAGGATAGGATAGGATAGAAGATACGTTAGGGTATTGGATAGGATCGAGGGTAGGGTAGGATAGAGGATAGGATAGGATAGAGGATAGGATAGGATAGATGTTAGGATAGGATAGGGGATAGGATAGGATAGCGGATAGGATAGGATGGACTATAGGATAGAATGGAGAATAGGATACGGTAGAGGATAGGATAGGATAGAGGATAGGATAGGATACAGGATATTATAGGGTAGAGGATAGGATAGGATAGAGGATACGATATGATAGAGGATAGGAAAGAGGATAGGATATAATACAGTATAGGATAGGATTGAGTATAGGATGGGATAGAGGATAGGATAGGGTATTGGATAGGATAGAGGATAGGATAGGATAGAGGATAGGATAGGATAGAGGATAGGATACGATAGAGGATAGGATAGGATAGAGAATAGGATAGGATAGAGGATAGGATAGGATAGAGGATAGGATAGGATAGAGGATAGGATAGGATAGAGGTTAGGATAGGATAGAGGATAGGATAGGATAGAGGATAGGATAGGATAGAGGATAGGATAGGATAGAGGATAGGATAGGATAGAGAATAGAATAGGATAGAGGATAGGATAGGATAGAGGATAGGATAGGATAGAGGATAGGACACTATAGAGGATAGGATAGGATAGAGGATAGGATAGGATAGAGGATAGGATAGGATAGAGGATAGGATAGGATAGAGGATAGGATAGGATAGAGGATAGGATAGGATAGAGGATAGTATAGGATAGAGGATAGGATAGGATAGAGGATAGGATAGGATAGAGGGTAGGGTAGAATTTGGATAGGATACAGGATAGGATAGGATAGAGGATAGGATAGGATAGAGAATGGGATAGGATAGAGGATATTATAGAGTAGAGGATAGGATAGGATAGGGGATACGATATGATAGAGGATAGGAAAGAGGATAGGATATAATACAGTATAGGATAGGATTGAGTACAGGATGGGTTAGAGGACGGATATGGGATTGGATAGGATAGAAGATAGGATAGGATAGAGGATAGGATAGGATAGAGGATAGGATAGGATAGAGGATAGGATAGGATAGAGGATAGGATAGGATAGAGGATAGGATAGGATAGAGGATAGGATAGGATAGAGGATAGGATAGGATAGAGGATAGTATAGGATAGAGGATAGGATAGGATAGAGGATAGGATAGGATAGAGGGTAGGGTAGAATTTGGATAGGATACAGGATAGGATAGGATAGAGGATAGGATAGGATAGAGAATGGGATAGGATAGAGGATATTATAGAGTAGAGGATAGGATAGGATAGGGGATACGATATGATAGAGGATAGGAAAGAGGATAGGATATAATACAGTATAGGATAGGATTGAGTATAGGATGGGTTAGAGGATGGATATGGGATTGGATAGGATAGAAGATAGGATAGGATAGAGGATAGGATAGGATAGAGGATAGAGGATAGAGGATAGAGGATAGAGGATAGGATAGGATAGATGATAGGATAGAGGATAGGATAGGATAAGGGATAGGATAGGATAGAGGATAGGATAGGATAGAGAATAGGATAGGATAGAGGATACGATAGGATAGAGGATACGATAGGATAGAGGATAGGATAGGATAGAGGAGAGGATAGGATAGAGGATAGGATAGGATAGAGGATAGGATAAGATAGAGGATAGGATAGGATAGAGGATAGCATAGAGGATAGGATGGGATAGAGGGTAGGGTAGAATTCGGATAGGATACAGGATAGGATAGGATAGAGAAGAGGATAGGATAGAGGATATTATAGGGTAGAGGATAGGATAGGATAGAAGAGAGGATAGGATAGAGGAGAGGATAGGATAGAGGATAGGATAGGATAGAGGATAGGATAGCATAGTGGATTGGATAGGATAGAGGATAGGATAGGATAGAGGTGAGGATAGGATAGAGGATAGGATAGGATAGAGGATAGGATAGGATAGAGGATAGGATTGGATAAAGGATAGCATAGAGGATAGGATAGGATAGAGGGTAGGGCAAAATTTGGATAGGATACAGGATAGGATGGGATAGAGGATAGGATAGGATAGAGAATGGGATAGGATAGAGGATATTATAGAGTAGAGGATAGGATAGGATAGAGGATACGATATGATAGAGGATAGGAAAGAGGATAGGATATAATACAGTATAGGATAGGATTGAGTATAGGATGGGATAGAGGATGGGAAATGGGATTGGATAGGATAGAAGATAGGATAGGATAGAGGATAGGACAGGACAGAGTATAGGATAGGATAGAGGATACGATAGGATAGAGGATAAGATAGCATAGTGGATTGGATAGGATGCAGGATAGGATTGAGGATAGGATAGGATAGAGGATTGGATAGGATAGAGGATATTATAGGATAGAGAATAGAATAGGATAGAGGATGGGATAGGATAGAGGATACGATAAGATAGAGGATAGGATAGGATAAAGGATAGGATAGGATAGAGGGTAGGATAGGATAGAGGATAGGATAGGATAGAGGATAGGATAGGATAGAGAAGAGGATAGGATAGAGGATATTATAGGGTAGAGGATAGGATAGGATAGAGGATACGATATGATAGAGGATAGGAAAGAGGATAGGATATAATACAGTATAGGATAGGATTGAGTATAGGATGGGATAGAGGATAGGATAGGGTATTGGATAGGATACAGGATAGGATAGGATAGAGGATAGGATAGGATAGAGGATAGGATACGATAGAGGATAGGATAGGATAGAGAATAGGATAGGATAGAGGATAGGATAGGATAGAGGATAGGATAGGATAGAGGATAGGATAGGATAGAGGATAGGATAGGATAGAGGATAGGATAGGATAGAGGATAGGATAGGATAGAGGATAGGATAGGATAGAGGATAGTATAGGATAGAGGATAGGATAGGATAGAGGATAGGATAGGATAGAGGATATTATACGATAGACGATAGGATAGGATAGAGGATGGGATAGGATAGATGATATTATAGGATAGAGTTTAGGATAGGATAGAGGATAGGACAGGATAGAGGATAGGATAGGATAGAGGATAGGATAGGATAGAGGATAGGATAGGATAGAGGATAGGATAGGATAGAGGATAGGATAGGATAGAGGATAGGATAGGATAGAGGATAGGATAGGATAGAGGATAGGACACTATAGAGGATAGGATAGGATAGAGGATAGGATAGGATAGAGGATAGGATAGGATAGAGGATAGGATAGGATAGAGGATAGGATAGGATAGAGGATAGGATAGGATAGAGGATAGTATAGGATAGAGGATAGGATAGGATAGAGGATAGGATAGGATAGAGGGTAGGGTAGAATTTTAATAGGATACAGGATAGGATAGGATAGAGGATAGGATAGGATAGAGAATGGGATAGGATAGAGGATATTATAGAGTAGAGGATAGGATAGGATAGAGGATACGATATGATAGAGGATAGGAAAGAGGATAGGATATAATATAGTATAGGATAGGATAGAGAATGGGATAGGATAGAGGATATTATAGAGTAGAGGATAGGATAGGATAGAGGATACGATATGATAGAGGATAGGAAAGAGGATAGGATATAATACAGTATAGGATAGGATTGAGTATAGGATGGGTTAGAGGATGGATATGGGATTGGATAGGATAGAAGATAGGATAGGATAGAGGATAGGATAGGATAGAGGATAGAGGATAGAGGATAGAGGATAGAGGATAGAGGATAGAGGATAGAGGATAGAGGATAGAGGATAGAGGATAGGATAGGATAGAGGATAGGATAGAGGATAGGATAGGATAGGGGATAGGATAGGATACAGGATATTATAGGGTAGAGGATAGGATAGGATAGAGGATACGATATGATAGAGGATAGGAAAGAGGATAGGATATAATACAGTATAGGATAGGATTGAGTATAGGATGGGATAGAGGATAGGATAGGGTATTGGATAGGATAGATAATAGGATAGGATAGAGGATAGGATAGGATAGAGGATAGGATACGATAGAGGATAGGATAGGATAGAGAATAGGATAGGATAGAGGATAGGATAGGATAGAGGATAGGATAGGATAGAGGATAAGATAGGATAGAGGATAAGATAGCATAGTGGATTGGATAGGATGCAGGATAGGATTGAGGATAGGATAGGATAGAGGATTGGATAGGATAGAGGATATTATAGGATAGACGATAGGATAGGATAGAGGATGGGATATAATAGAGGATACGATAGGATAGAGGATAGGATAGGATAGAGGATAGGATAGGATAGAGGATAGGACAGGACAGAGGATATGATAGGATAGAGGATGGGATAGGATAGAGGATACGATAGGATAGAGGATAAGATAGCATAGAGGATTGGATAGGATGCAAGATAGGATTGAGGATAGGACAGGATAGAGGATTGGATAGGATAGAGGATATTATAGGATAGACGATAGGATAGGATAGAGGATGGGATAGGATAGAGGGGATGGCTCTTTTGCGCACAGACGATTGCGCACGACGGCATGGCACACGGTTCTTTTGAACACGGTATTATTGGACACACGGTTCTTTTGGACACAGTAACATTGGACACAGTGGGTTAGGGTTAGGGTTAGGGTTAGGGCTTGGGTTAGTGTTAGATATTTTACATATTTTACATGTGCGTAACTCAGCGTGTGCGTCTTAACCATGCGGGCAATCCTTGCGTGAGCGAAAACACACTGTGTCCAATGTTACTGTGTCTAAAAGAACCGTGTGCCATACTGTCGTGCGCAATCGTCTGTGCGCAAAAGATGGCCTCTCTAGGATAGAGGATAGGACAGGACAGAGGATATGATAGGATAGAGGATGGGATAGGATAGAGGATACGATAGGATAGAGGATAGGATAGCATAGTGGATTGGATAGGATGCAGGATAGAATTGAGGATAGGATAGGATAGAAGATTGGATAGGATACAGGATAGGATAGGATAGAGGATAGTATAGGATAGAGGATAGTATAGGATAGAGAATAGGATAGGATAGGATAGAGGATAGGATAGGATAGAGGATGGGATAGGATAGAGGATACGATAGGATAGAGGATACGATAGGATAGAGGATAGGATAGGATAGAGGATAGGATAAGATAGAGGATAGGATAGGATAGAGGATAGGATAGAGGTTAGGATAGGATAGAGGATAGGATAGGATAGAGGATAGGATCTGATAGAGGATAGGATAGGATAGAGGATAGGATAGGATAGGATAGAGGATAGGATAGGATAGGATAGGATAGGATGGAGGATAGGATAGGATAGGATAGAGGATAGGATAGGATAGAGGATAGGATAGGATAGGGAATAGGATAGGATAGATGATATTATAGGATAGAGGATAGGATAGGATAGAATACAGGATAGGACAGAGGGTAGGATAGTATATAGTATGGGATAGGATTGAGGATATGATAGGATAGAGGATGGGATAGGAAAGAGGATACGATAGGATAGAGGATACGATAGGATAGATGATAGGATATGATATAGGATATTATAGGATAGAGGGTAGCATAGGATAGAGGGTAGGACAGGATAGAGGATTGGATAGAATACAGGATATTATAGGATAGAGGATAGGATAGGATAGAGGATATTATACGATAGACGATAGGATAGGATAGAGGATGGGATAGGATAGATGATATTATAGGATAGAGTTTAGGATAGGATAGAGGATAGGACAGGATAGAGGATAGGATAGGATAGAGGATAGGATAGGATAGAGGATAGGATAGGATAGAGGATAGGATAGGATAGAGGATAGGATAGGATAGAGGATAGGATAGAGGATAGGATAGGATAGAGGATAGGATAGGATAGAGGATAGGATAGGATAGAGGATAGGATAGGATAGAGGATAGGATAGGATAGAGGATAGGATAGGATAGAGGATAGGATAGGATAGAGGATAGGATAGGATAGAGGATAGGATAGGATAGAGGATAGGATAGGATAGAGGATAGGATAGGATAGAGGATAGGATAGGATAGAGAATAGGATAGGATAGAGGATAGGATAGAGGATACGATAGGATAGAGGATAGGATAGGATAGAGGATAGTATAGGATAGAGGAGAGGATAGGATAGAGGATAGGATAGGATAGAGGATAGGATAGGATAGAGGATAGGATAGGATAGAGGATAGCATAGAGGATAGGATAGGATAGAGGATAGCATAGAGGATAGGATAGGATAGAGGGTAGGGTAGAATTCGGATAGGATACAGGATAGAATAGGATAGAGAAGAGGATAGGATAGAGGATATTATAGGGTAGAGGATAGGATAGGATAGAGGATACGATATGATAGAGGATAGGATAGGATAGAGGATAGGATAGGATAGGATAGAAGAGAGGATAGGATAGAGGAGAGGATAGGATAGAGGATAGGATAGGATAGAGGATAGGATAGGATAGAGGATAGGATAGGATAGGGGATAGGATAGGATAGAGGATAGGATAGGATAGAGAATAGGATAGGATAGAGTATAGGATTTAGGATAGATTACAGGATAGAGGATAGGATAGGATAGAGGATAGGATAGGATAGAGGATATGATAGGATATAGGATAGGATAGGATAGAGGATAGGATAGGATAGAGGATAGGATAGGATAGAGGATAGGATAGGATAGGGGATAGGATAGGATGGAGGATAGGATAGGATAGAGAATAGGATAGGATAGAGGATAGGATTGAGGATAGATTACAGGATAGAGGATAGGATGGGATAGAGGATAGGATAGGATAGAGGATATGATAGGATAGAGGATAGGATAGGATAGAGGATAGGATAGGATAGAGGATAGGATAGGATAGAGGATAAGATAGGATAGAGGATAGGATAGGATAGAGGATAGGATAGGATAGAGGAGAGGATAGGATAGAGGATACGATAGGATAGAGGATAGGATAGGATAGAGGATAGCATAGAGGATAGGATAGGATAGAGCGTAGGGTAGAATTTGGATAGGATACAGGATAGGATAGGATAGAGAAGAGGATAGGATAGAGGATATTATAGGGTAGAAGATAGGATAGGATAGAGGATACGATATGATAGAGGATAGGAAAGAGGATAGGATATAATACAGTATAGGATAGGATTGAGTATAGGATGGGATAGAAGATACGTTAGGGTATTGGATAGGATCGAGGGTAGGGTAGGATAGAGGATAGGATAGGATAGAGGATAGGATAGGATAGATGTTAGGATAGGATAGGGGATAGGATAGGATAGCGGATAGGATAGGATGGACTATAGGATAGAATGGAGAATAGGATACGGTAGAGGATAGGATAGGATAGAGGATAGGATAGGATACAGGATATTACAGGGTAGAGGATAGGATAGGATAGAGGATACGATATGATAGAGGATAGGAAAGAGGATAGGATATAATACAGTATAGGATAGGATTGAGTATAGGATGGGATAGAGGATAGGATAGGGTATTGGATAGGATAGAGGATAGGATAGGATAGAGGATAGGATAGGATAGAGGATAGGATACGATAGAGGATAGGATAGGATAGAGAATAGGATAGGATAGAGGATAGGATAGGATAGAGGATAGGATAGGATAGAGGATAAGATAGGATAGAGGATAAGATAGCATAGTGGATTGGATAGGATGCAGGATAGGATTGAGGATAGGATAGGATAGAGGATTGGATAGGATAGAGGATATTATAGGATAGATGATAGGATAGGATAGAGGATGGGATATAATAGAGGATACGATAGGATAGAGGATAGGATAGGATAGAGGATAGGATAGGATAGAGGATAGGACAGGACAGAGGATATGATAGGATAGAGGATGGGATAGGATAGAGGATACGATAGGATAGAGGATAAGATAGCATAGAGGATTGGATAGGATGCAAGATAGGATTGAGGATAGGACAGGATAGAAGATTGGATAGGATACAGGATAGGATAGGATAGAGGATAGTATAGGATAGAGGATAGTATAGGATAGAGAATAGGATAGGATAGGATAGAGGATAGGATAGGATAGAGGATGGGATAGGATAGAGGATACGATAGGATAGAGGATAGGATAGGATAGAGGATAGGATAAGATAGAGGATAGGATAGGATAGAGGATAGGATAGAGGTTAGGATAGGATACAGGATAGGATAGGATAGAGGATAGGATCTGATAGAGGATAGGATAGGATAGAGGATAAGGTTGGATAGGATAGAGGATAGGATAGGATAGGATAGGATAGGATGGAGGATAGGATAGGATAGGATAGAGGATAGGATAGGATAGAGGATAGGATAGGATAGGGAATAGGATAGGATAGATGATATTATAGGATAGAGGATAGGATAGGATAGAATACAGGATAGGACAGAGGGTAGGATAGTATATAGTATGGGATAGGATTGAGGATATGATAGGATAGAGGATGGGATAGGAAAGAGGATACGATAGGATAGAGGATACGATAGGATAGATGATAGGATATGATATAGGATATTATAGGATAGAGGGTAGCATAGGATAGAGGATAGGACAGGATAGAGGATTGGATAGAATACAGGATATTATAGGATAGAGGATAGGATAGGATAGAGGATATTATACGATAGACGATAGGATAGGATAGAGGATGGGATAGGATAGATGATATTATAGGATAGAGGATAGGACAGGATAGAGGATAGGATAGGATAGAGGATAGGATAGGATAGAGGATAGGATAGGATAGAGGATAGTATAGGATAGAGGATAGGATAGGATAGAGGATAGGATAGGATAGAGGATAGGATAGGATAGAGGATAGGATAGGATAGAGGATAGGATAGGATAGAGGATAGCATAGAGGATAGGATAGGATAGAGGGTAGGGTAGAATTCGGATAGGATACAGGATAGGATAGGATAGAGAAGAGGATAGGATAGAGGATATTATAGGGTAGAGGATAGGATAGGATAGAGGATACGATATGATAGAGGATAGGATAGGATAGAGGATAGGATAGGATAGGATAGAAGAGAGGATAGGAGAGAGGAGAGGATAGGATAGAGGATAGGATAGGATAGAGGATAGGATAGGATAGAGGATAGGATAGGATAGGGGATAGGATAGGATAGAGGATAGGATAGGATAGAGAATAGGATAGGATAGAGGATAGGATTTAGGATAGATTACAGGATAGAGGATAGGATAGGATAGAGGATAGGATAGGATAGAGGATATGATAGGATATAGGATAGGATAGAATAGAGGATAGGATAGGATAGAGGATAGGATAGGATAGAGGATAGGATAGGATAGGGGATAGGATAGGATGGAGGATAGGATAGGATAGAGAATAGGATAGGATAGAGGATAGGATTGAGGATAGATTACAGGATAGAGGATAGGATGGGATAGAGGATAGGATAGGATAGAGGATATGATAGGATAGAGGATAGGATAGGATAGAGGATAGGATAGGATAGAGGATAGGATAGGATAGAGGATAAGATAGGATAGAGGATAGGATAGGATAGAGGATAGGATAGGATAGAGGAGAGGATAGGATAGAGGATACGATAGGATAGAGGATAGGATAGGATAGAGGATAGGATAGGATAGAGGATAGGATAGGATAGGATAGAGGATAGGATAGGATAGAGGATAGGATAGGATAGAGGATAGGATAGGATAGAGGATAGGATAGGATAGAGGATAGGATAGGATAGAGGATAGGATAGGATGGAGGATAGGATAGGATAGAGGATAGGATAGGATAGAGGATAGGATAGGATGGAGGATAGGATAGGATAGAGGATAGGATAGGATAGAGGATAGAATAGGATAGATGATAGGATAGAGGATGGGATAGGGTACAGGATAGGATAGGATAGAGGAAAGGATAGGATAGAGGATAGGATAGGATAGAGGAGAGGATAGCGGATAGGATAGGATAGAGGATAGGATAGGATTCAGGATAGGATAGGATAGAGGATAGGATAGAGGATAGGATAGGATTCAGGATAGGATAGGATAGAGGATAGGATAGAGGATAGGATAGAGGATATGGTAGGATAGAGGATAGAATAGGATAGATGATAGGATAGAGGATGGGATAGGGTACAGGATAGGATAGGATAGAGGAAAGGATAGGATAGAGGATAGGATAGGATAGTGGATAGGATAGCGGATAGGATAGGATAGAGGAAAGGATAGGATAGAGGATAGGATAGGATAGAGGATAGGATAGGATAGAGGATAGAATAGGATAGATGATAGGATAGGGGATGGGATAGGATAGAGGATAGGATAGGATAGAGAATAGGATAGGATATATGATATTATCGGATAGAGTATAGGATACTATAGAGGATACGATATTATAGAGGATAGGTTAGGATAGAGGATAGGATAGGTTACAGGACAGGATAGGATAGGATAGAGGATAGGATAGTATAGAGGATAGGATTGGATTGAAAATAGGATAGGGGATTGGATAGGATACAGCATAGGATAGGATAGAGGATAGGATAGGATAGAGGATAGGATAGGATAGAGGATAGGATAGGATAGAGGATAGGATAGGATAGAGGATAGGATAGAGGATAGGATAGGATAGAGGATAGGATAGGATACAGGATAGGATAGGATAGAGGATAGGATAGGATAGAGGATACGATATTATAGAGGATAGGATAGGATAGATGAATGGATAGGGGATTGGATAGGATAGAGGATAGGATAGGATAGACGATAGGATAGGATAGAGGATAGGATAGGATGGAGGATAGGATAGGATAGAGGATAGGATAGGATAGAGGATAGAATAGGATAGATGATAGGATAGAGGATGGGATAGGGTACAGGATAGGATAGGATAGAGGAAAGGATAGGATAGAGGATAGGATAGGATAGAGGATAGGATAGCGGATAGGATATGATAGAGGATAGGATAGGATTCAGGATAGGATAGGATAGAGGATAGGATAGAGGATAGGATAGAGGATAGGGTAGGATAGATGATAGGATAGGATAGGGGATGGGATAGGATAGAGGATAGGATAGGCTAGAGAATAGGATAGGATATATGATATTATCGGATAGAGGATAGGAAACTATACAGGATACGATATTATAGAGGATAGGATAGGATAGAGGATAGGATAGGATAGAGGATAGGATAGGATAGAGGATAGGATAGGATAGAGGATAGGATAGGATAGAGGATAGGATAGGATAGAGGATAGGATAGGATGGAGGATAGGATAGGATAGAGGATAGGATAGGATGGAGGATAGGATAGGATAGAGGATAGGATAGGATAGAAGATAGAATAGGATAGATGATAGGATAGAGGATGGGATAGGGTACAGGATAGGATAGGATAGAGGAAAGGATAGGATAGAGGATAGGATAGGATAGAGGAGAGGATAGCGGATAGGATAGGATAGAGGATAGGATAGGATTCAGGATAGGATAGGATAGAGGATAGGATAGAGGATAGGATAGAGGATAGGATAGAGGATAGGGTAGGATAGAGGATAGGATAGAGGATAGGATAGAGGATAGGATAGAGGATAGGGTAGGATAGAGGATAGGATAGGATAGAGGATGGGATAGGATAGAGGATAGGATAGGATAGAGAATAGGATAGGATAGAGGATAGGATAGGATAGAGGATAGGATAGGATAGAGGATAGGATAGGATAGAGGATACTATAGAGGTTAGGATAGGATAGAGGATAGGATAGGATAGAGGATAGGATAGGATAGAGGATAGGATAGGATAGAGGATAGGATAGGATAGAGGATAGGATAGGATAGAGGATAGGATAGGATAGAGGATAGGATAGAGGATAGGATAGGATAGAGGATAGGATAGGATACAGGATAGGATATGGTAGGATAGAGAATAGGATAGTATGGATGATATTATAGGATAGAGGACAGGATAGGATAGAGGATGCGATATGATAGAGAAGAGGATCGAATAGAGGCAATGATAGGGGATTGGATAGGATAGAGGATAGGATAGAGAATAGGATAGGATAGAGGATAGGATAGGATAGAGGATAGGATAGAGGATTGGATATGATAGGGGATTGGATAGGGTAGAGGATAGGATAAGATAGAGGATAGGATAGGATAGAGGATAGGGTAGGATAGAGGATAGGATAGGATAGAGGATAGGATAGAGAATAGGATAGGATAGAGGATGGGATAGGATAGAGGATAGGATTGGATAGCGGATAGGATAGCATAGAGTATAGAATAGGATAGAGGATAGGATAGGATAGAGGATAGGATGGGATAGAGGATAGGATAGGATAGAGGATAGGATTGGATAGCGGATAGGATAGGATAGAGTATAGAATAGGATAGAGGATAAGATAGGATAGAGGATAGAATAGGATTGAGGATAGAATAGGATAGAGGAAAGGATAGGATAGAGGATCGGATAGGTGATTGGATAGGATAGAGGAGAGGATAGGATAGAGGATACTATAGGATAGAGGATAGCATAGAGAATAGGATAGGATAGAGAATAGGATAGGATAAAGGATAGGATCGGATAGAGGATAGGATAGGGGAGTGGGTACTATAGAGGATAGAATAGGATAGAGGATAGGATAGGGGAGTGGGTACTATAGAGGATAGAATAGGATAGAGGATAGGATAGGGGATTGGATACGATAGGGGATAGGAGACGATAGAGGATAGGATAGGATAGAGGATAGGATAGGATAGAGGATAGGATAGGATAGAGGATAGGATAGGATAGAGGATAGGATAGGATAGAGGATAGGATAGGATAGAGGATATGATAGGATAGAGGATAGGATAGGATAGAGGATAGGATAGGATAGAGGATGGGATAGGATAGAGGATAGGATAGGATAGAGGATAGGATAGGATGGAGGATAGGATTGGATAGAGGATAGGATAGGATAGAGGATAGGATAGGATAGAGGATAGGATAGGATAGAGGATAGGATAGGATAGAGGATAGGATAGGATAGAGGATAGGATAGGATAGAGGATAGGATAGGATAGAGGATAGGATAGGATAGAGGATGGGATAGGATAGAGGATAGGATAGGATAGAGGATAGGATAGGATAGAGGATAGGATAGGATAGAGGATAGGATAGGATAGAGGATAGGATAGGATAGAGGATAGGATAGGATAGAGGATACGATATTATAGAGGATAGGATAGGATAGAGGATACGATATTATAGAGGATAGGATAGGATAGATGAAAGGATAGGGGATTGGATAGGATAGAGGATGGGATAGGATAGAGGATAGGATAGGATAGAGGATAGGATATGGTAGGATAGAGAATAGGATAGTATGGATGATATTATAGGATAGAGGACAGGATAGGATAGAGGATGCGATATGATAGAGAAGAGGATCGAATAGAGGAAATGATAGGGGATTGGATAGGATAGAGGATAGGATAGAGAATAGGATTGGATAGAGGATAGGATAGGATAGAGGATAGGATAGAGGATTGGATATGATAGGGGATTGGATAGGGTAGAGGATAGGATAAGATAGAAGATAGGATAGGATAGAGGATAGGGTAGGATAGAGGATAGGATAGGATAGAGGATAGGATAGAGGATGGGATAGGATAGAGGATAGGATTGCATAGCGGATAGGATAGCATAGAGTATAGAATAGGATAGAGGATAGGATAGGATAGAGGATAGGATGGGATAGAGGATAGGATAGGATAGAGGATAGGATTGGATAGCGGATAGGATAGGATAGAGTATAGAATAGGATAGAGGATAATATAGGATAGAGGATAGAATAGGATTGAGGATAGAATAGGATAGAGGAAAGGATAGGATAGAGGATCGGATAGGTGATTGGATAGGATAGAGGAGAGGATAGGATAGAGGATATTATAGGATAGAGGAAAGCATAGAGAATAGGATAGGATAGAGAATAGGATAGGATAAAGGATAGGATCGGATAGAGGATAGGATAGGGGATTGGATACTATAGAGGATGGAATAGGATAGAGGATAGGATAGGGGATTGGATACAATAGGGGATAGGAGACGATAGAGGATAGGATAGGATAGAGGATAGGATAGGATAGAGGATAGGATAGGATAGAGGATAGGATAGGATAGAGGATAGGATAGGATAGAGGATAGGATAGGATAGAGGATAGGATAGGATAGAGAATACGATATTATAGAGGATAGGATAGGATAGATGAAAGGATAGGGGATTGGATAGGATAGAGGATGGGATAGGATAGAGGATAGGATAGGATAGAGGATAGGATAGGATAAAGGATAGGATAGGATAGAGGATAGGATAGGATAGAGGATAGGATAGGATAGAGGATAGGATAGGATAGAGGATAGGATAGGATAGAGGATAGGATAGGATAGAGGATGGGATAGGATAGAGGATAGGATAGGATAGAGGATAGGATAGGATGGAGGATAGGATAGGATAGAGGATAGGATAGGATAGAGGATAGGATAGGATAGAGGATAGGATAGGATAGAGGATAGGATAGCATAGAGGATAGGATAGGATAGAGGATAGGATAGGATAGAGGATAGGATAGGATAGCGGGTACGATATTATAGAGGATAGGATAGGATAGAGGATACGATATTATAGAGGATAGGATAGGATAGATGAAAGGATAGGGGATTGGATAGGATAGAGGATGGGATAGGATAGAGGATAGTTTAGGATAGAGGATAGGATATGGTAGGATAGAGAATAGGATAGTATGGATGATATTATAGGATAGAGGACAGGATAGGATAGAGGATGCGATATGATAGAGAAGAGGATCGAATAGAGGAAATGATAGGGGATTGGATAGGATAGAGGATAGGATAGAGAATAGGATAGGATAGAGGATAGGATAGGATAGAGGATAGGATAGAGGATTGGATATGATAGGGGATTGGATAGGGTAGAGGATAGGATAAGATAGAGGATAGGATAGGATAGAGGATAGGGTAGGATAGAGGATAGGATAGGATAGAGGATAGGATAGAGAATAGGATAGGGTAGAGGATGGGATAGGATAGAGGATAGGATTGGATAGCGGATAGGATAGCATAGAGTATAGAATAGGATAGAGGATAGGATAGGATAGAGGATAGGATGGGATAGAGGATAGGATAGGATAGAGGATAGGATTGGATAGCGGATAGGATAGGATAGAGTATAGAATAGGATAGAGGATAAGATAGGATAGAGGATAGAATAGGATTGAGGATAGAATAGGATAGAGGAAAGGATAGGATAGAGGATCGGATAGGTGATTGGATAGGATAGAGGAGAGGATAGGATAGAGGATAGTATAGGATAGAGGAAAGCATAGAGAATAGGATAGGATAGAGAATAGGATAGGATAAAGGATAGGATCGGATAGAGGATAGGATAAAGGATTGGATACTATAGAGGATGGAATAGGATAGAGGATAGGATAGGGGATTGGATACGATAGGGGATAGGAGACGATAGAGGATAGGATAGGATAGAGGATAGGATAGGATAGAGGATAGGATAGGATAGAGGATAGGATAGGATAGAGGATACGATATTATAGAGGATAGGATAGGATAGATGAAAGGATAGGGGATTGGATAGGATAGAGGATGGGATAGGATAGAGGATAGGATAGGATGGAGGATAGGATAGGATAGAGGATAGGATAGGATAGAGGATAGGATAGGATAGAGGATAGGATAGGATAGAGGATAGGATAGGATAGAGGATAGGATAGGATAGAGGATAGGATAGGATAGAGGATGGGATAGGATAGAGGATAGGATAGGATAGAGGATAGGATAGGATGGAGGATAGGATAGGATAGAGGATAGGGTAGGATAGAGGATAGGATAGAATGGAGGATGCGATATGATAGAGAAGAGGATCGAATAGAGGAAATGATAGGGGATTGGATAGGATAGAGGATAGGATAGAGAATAGGATAGGATAGAGGATAGGATAGGATAGAGGATAGGATAGGATAGAGGATAGGATAGGATAGAGGATAGGATAGGATAAAGGATAGGATCGGATAGAGGATAGGATAGGGGATTGGATACTATAGAGGATAGAATAGGATACAGGATAGGATAGGGGATTGGATACGATAGGGGATAGGAGACGATAGAGGATAGCATAGGATAGAGGATAGGATAGGATAGAGGATAGGATAGGATTGAGGATACGATATTATAGAGGATAGGATAGGATAGAGGAAAGGATAGGGGATTGGATAGGATAGAGGATAGGATAGGATAGAGGATAGGATAGGATAGAGGATAGGATAGGATAGAGGATAGGATAGGATGGAGGATAGGATAGGATAGAGGATAGGATAGGATAGAGGATAGGATAGGATAGAGGATAGGATAGGATAGAGGATAGGATAGGATAGAGGATAGCATAGGATAGAGGATAGGATAGGATAGAGGATAGGATAGGATTGAGGATACGATATTATAGAGGATAGGATAGGATAGAGGAAAGGATAGGGGATTGGATAGGATAGAGGATAGGATAGGATAGAGGATAGGATAGGATAGAGGATAGGATAGGATAGAGGATAGGATAGGATGGAGGATAGGATAGGATAGAGGATAGGATAGGATAGAGGATAGGATAGGGTGGAGGATAGGATAGGATAGAGGATACAATAGGATAGATGATAGGATAGGGGATGGGCTAGGATAGAGGATAGGATAGGATAGAGGAAAGGATAGGATAGAGGATAGGATAGGATAGAGGATAGGATGGGATAGAGGATAGGATAGGATAGAGGATAGGATAGGATAGAGGATAGGATAGGATAGAGGATACGATAGGATAGAGGATAGGATAGGATAGAGGATATGACAATATAGAGGATAGGATAGGATAGAGGATAGGATAGGATAGAGGATAGGATAGGATAGAGGATAGGATAGGATAGAGGATAGGATAGGATAGAGGATAGGATAGGGTGGAGGATAGGATAGGATAGAGGATAGAATAGGATAGATGATAGGATAGGGGATGGGCTAGGATAGAGGATAGGATAGGATAGAGGAAAGGATAGGATAGAGGATAGGATAGGATAGAGGATAGGATGGGATAGAGGATAGGATAAGATAGAGGATAGGATAGGATAGAGGATAGGATAGGATAGAGGATACGATAGGATAGAGGATAGGATAGGATAGAGGATATGATAATATAGAGGATAGGATAGGATAGAGGATAGGATAGGATAGAGGATACGATATTATAGAGGATAGGATAGGATAGATGAAAGGATAGGGGATTGGATAGGATAGAGGATGGGATAGGATAGAGGATAGGATAGGATAGAGGATAGGATAGGATAGAGGATAGGATAGGATAGAGGATAGGATAGGATACAGGATAGGATAGGATAGAGGATAGAATAGGATAGAGGATAGGATAGGATAGAGGATAGGATAGGATAGAGGATAGGATAGGATAGAGGATGGGATAGGATAGAGGATAGGATAGGATAGAGGATAGGATAGGATGGAGGATAGGATAGGATAGAGGATAGGGTAGGATAGAGGATAGGATTGGATAGCGGATAGGATAGCATAGAGTATAGAATAGGATAGAGGATAGGATAGGATAGAGGATAGGATAGGATAGAGGATAGGATAGGATAGAGGATAGGATAGGATAGAGGATAGGATAGGATAGAGGATAGGATAGGATAGAGGATAGGATAGGATAGAGGATACGATATTATAGAGGATAGGATAGGATAGATGAAAGGATAGGGGATTGGATAGGATAGAGGATGGGATAGGATAGAGGATAGGATAGGATAGAGGATAGGATAGGATAGGATAGAGGATAGGATAGGATAGAGGATAGGATAGGATAGAGGATAGGATAGGATAGAGGATAGGATAGGATACAGGATAGGATAGGGGATTGGATACGATAGGGGATAGGAGACGATAGAGGATAGCATAGGATAGAGGATAGGATAGGATAGAGGATAGGATAGGATAGAGGATACGATATTATAGAGGATAGGATAGGATAGAGGAAAGGATAGGGGATTGGATAGGATAGAGGATAGGATAGGATAGAGGATAGGATAGGATAGAGGATAGGATAGGATAGAGGATAGGATAGGATGGAGGATAGGATAGGATAGAGGATAGGATAGGATAGAGGATAGGATAGGGTGGAGGATAGGATAGGATAGAGGATACAATAGGATAGATGATAGGATAGGGGATGGGCTAGGATAGAGGATAGGATAGGATAGAGGAAAGGATAGGATAGAGGATAGGATAGGATAGAGGATAGGATAGGATAGAGGATAGGATAGGATAGAGGATAGGATAGGATAGAGGATGGGATAGGATAGAGGATAGGATAGGATAGAGGATAGTATAGGATGGAGGATAGGATAGGATAGAGGATAGGATAGGATAGAGGATAGGATAGGATAGAGGATAGGATAGGATAAAGGATAGGATCGGATAGAGGATAGAATAGGATACAGGATAGGATAGGGGATTGGATACGATAGGGGATAGGAGACGATAGAGGATAGCATAGGATAGAGGATAGGATAGGATAGAGGATAGGATAGGATAGAGGATATGATAATATAGAGGATAGGATAGGATAGAGGATAGGATAGGATAGAGGATAGGATAGGATAGAGGATAGGATAGGATAGAGGAGAGGATAGGGTGGAGGATAGGATAGGATAGAGGATAGAATAGGATAGATGATAGGATAGGGGATGGGCTAGGATAGAGGATAGGATAGGATAGAGGAAAGGATAGGATAGAGGATAGGATAGGATAGAGGATAGGATGGGATAGAGGATATGATAGGATAGAGGATAGGATAGGATAGAGGATAGGATAGGATAGAGGATACGATAGGATAGAGGATAGGATAGGATAGAGGATATGATAATATAGAGGATAGGATAGGATAGAGGATAGGATAGGATAGAGGATAGGATAGAGGATAGGATAGGATAGAGGATAGGATAGAATAGAGGATTGGATAGGATAGAGGATAGGATAGGATAGAGGATAGGATAGGATAGAGGATAGGATAGGGTGGAGGATAGGATAGGATAGAGGATACAATAGGATAGATGATAGGATAGGGGATGGGCTAGGATAGAGGATAGGATAGGATAGAGGAAAGGATAGGATAGAGGATAGGATAGGATAGAGGATAGGATGGGATAGAGGATAGGATAGGATAGAGGATAGGATAGGATAGAGGATAGGATAGGATAGAGGATACGATAGGATAGAGGATAGGATAGGATAGAGGATATGATAATATAGAGGATAGGATAGGATAGAGGATAGGATAGGATAGAGGATAGGATAGGATAGAGGATAGGATAGGATAGAGGATAGGATAGGATAGAGGATAGGATAGGGTGGAGGATAGGATAGGATAGAGGATAGAATAGGATAGATGATAGGATAGGGGATGGGCTAGGATAGAGGATAGGATAGGATAGAGGAAAGGATAGGATAGAGGATAGGATAGGATAGAGGATAGGATGGGATAGTGGATAGGATAGGATAGGGGATAGGATAGGATAGAGGATAGGATAGGATAGAGGATACGATAGGATAGAGGATAGGATAGGATAGAGGATATGATAATATAGAGGATAGGATAGGATAGAGGATAGGATAGGATAGAGGATAGGATAGGATAGAGGATAGGATAGGATAGAGGATAGGATAGGATAGAGGATAAGATAGGATACAGGATTGAATAGGATTGAGGATAGAATAGGATAGAGGAAAGGATAGGATAGAGGATCGGATAGGTGATTGGATAGCATAGAGGAGAGGATAGGATAGAGGATAGTATAGGATAGAGGATAGCATAGAGAATAGGATAGGATAGAGAATAGCATAGGATAGAGAATAGGATAGGATAAAGGATAGGATCGGATAGAGGATAGGATAGGGGATTGGATACTATAGAGGATAGAATAGGATACAGGATAGGATAGGGGATTGGATACGATAGGGGATAGGAGACGATAGAGGATAGGATAGGATAGAGGATAGGATAGGATAGAGGATAGGATAGGATAGAGGATAGGATAGGATAGAGGATAGGATAGAGGATAGGATAGGATAGAGGATAGGATAGAATAGAGGATTGGATAGGATAGAGGATAGAGGATAGGATAGAGGATAGGATAGGATAGAGTATAGGATATAGGATTGGATAGGATAGAGGATAGGATACGATAGAGGACAGGATAGGGTAGGATAGAGAATAGGATAGGATGGATGGTATTATAGGATAGAGAACAGGATAGGATAGAGGATGCGATATTATAGAGAAGAGGATCGGATAGAGAAAATGATAGGGGATTGGATAGGGTAGAGGATAGGATGAGATAGAGGATAGGATTGGATAGAGGATGGGATAGGATAGAGGATAGGATTGGATAGCGGATTGGATAGGATAGAGTATAGAATAGGATAGAGGATAAGATAGGATAGAGGATAGAATAGGATTGAGGAAAGAATACTGACAGAGGATAGGATAGGATAGAGGATACGATATTATAGAGGATAGGATAGGATAGAGGAAAGGATAGGGGATTGGATAGGATAGAGGAGAGGATAGGATAGAGGATAGGATAGGATAGAGGATAGGATAGGATAGAGGATAGGATAGGATGGAGGATAGGATAGGATAGAGGATAGGATAGGATAGAGGATAGGATAGGGTGGAGGATAGGATAGGATAGAGGATAGAATAGGATAGATGATAGGATAGGGGATGGGCTAGGATAGAGGATAGGATAGGATAGAGGAAAGGATAGGATAGAGGATAGGATAGGATAGAGGATAGGATGGGATAGTGGATAGGATAGGATAGAGGATAGGATAGGATAGAGGATAGGATAGGATAGAGGATACGATAGGATAGAGGATAGGATAGGATAGAGGATATGATAATATAGAGGATAGGATAGGATAGAGGATAGGATAGGATAGAGGATAGGATAGGATAGAGGATAGGATAGGATAGAGGATAAGATAGGATACAGGATTGAATAGGATTGAGGATAGAATAGGATAGAGGAAAGGATAGGATAGAGGATCGGATAGGTGATTGGATAGCATAGAGGAGAGGATAGGATAGAGGATAGTATAGGATAGAGGATAGCATAGAGAATAGGATAGGATAGAGAATAGCATAGGATAGAGAATAGGATAGGATAAAGGATAGGATCGGATAGAGGATAGGATAGGGGATTGGATACTATAGAGGATAGAATAGGATACAGGATAGGATAGGGGATTGGATACGATAGGGGATAGGAGACGATAGAGGATAGGATAGGATAGAGGATAGGATAGGATAGAGGATAGGATAGGATAGAGGATAGGATAGGATAGAGGATAGGATAGAGGATAGGATAGGATAGAGGATAGGATAGAATAGAGGATTGGATAGGATAGAGGATAGAGGATAGGATAGAGGATAGGATAGGATAGAGTATAGGATATAGGATTGGATAGGATAGAGGATAGGATACGATAGAGGACAGGATAGGGTAGGATAGAGAATAGGATAGGATGGATGGTATTATAGGATAGAGAACAGGATAGGATAGAGGATGCGATATTATAGAGAAGAGGATCGGATAGAGAAAATGATAGGGGATTGGATAGGGTAGAGGATAGGATGAGATAGAGGATAGGATTGGATAGAGGATGGGATAGGATAGAGGATAGGATTGGATAGCGGATTGGATAGGATAGAGTATAGAATAGGATAGAGGATAAGATAGGATAGAGGATAGAATAGGATTGAGGAAAGAATACTGACAGAGGATAGGATAGGATAGAGGATACGATATTATAGAGGATAGGATAGGATAGAGGAAAGGATAGGGGATTGGATAGGATAGAGGAGAGGATAGGATAGAGGATAGGATAGGATAGAGGATACGATAGGATAGCGGATAGGATAGGATAGAGGATATGATAATATAGAGGATAGGATAGGATTGAGGATAGAATAGGATAGAGGAAAGGCTAGGATAGAGGATTGGATAGCATAGAGGAGAGGATAGGATAGAGGATAGTATAGGATAGAGGATAGCATAGAGAATAGGATAGGATAGAGAATAGCATAGGATAGAGAATAGGATAGGATAAAGGATAGGATCGGATAGAGGATAGGATAGGGGATTGGATACTATAGAGGATAGAATAGGATACAGGATAGGATAGGGGATTGGATACGATAGGGGATAGGAGACGATAGAGGATAGGATAGGATAGAGGATAGGATAGGATAGAGGATAGGATAGGATAGAGGATAGGATAGGATAGAGGATAGGATAGGATAGAGGATAGGATAGAGGATAGGATAGGATAGAGGATAGGATAGAATAGAGGATTGGATAGGATAGAGGATAGAGGATAGGATAGAGGATAGGATAGGATAGAGTATAGGATATAGGATTGGATAGGATAGAGTATAGGATACGATAGAGGATAGGATAGGGTAGGATAGAGAATAGGATAGGATGGATGATATTATAGGATAGAGGACAGGATAGCATAGAGGATGCGATATTATAGAGAAGAGGATCGAATAGAGGAAATGATAGGGGATTGGATAGGATAGAGGATTGGATAGGATAGAGGATAGAGGATAGGATAGAGGATAGGATAGAGGATAGGATAGGATAGAGTATAGGATATAGGATTGGATAGGATAGAGGATAGGATACGATAGAGGACAGGATAGGGTAGGATAGAGAATAGGATAGTATGGATGATATTATAGGATAGAGGACAGGATAGGATAGAGGATGCGATATTATAGAGAAGAGGATCGGATAGAGAAAATGATAGGGGATTGGATAGGGTAGAGGATAGGATAAGATAGGGGATAGGATAGGATAGAGGATAGGATAGGATAGAGGATAGGATAGGATTGAGGATAGGATAGAGAATAGGATAGGATAGAGGATGGGATAGGATAGAGGATAGGATTGGATAGCGGATTGGATAGGATAGAGTATAGAATAGGATAGAGGATAAGATGGGATAGAGGATAGAATAGGATTGAGGAAAGAATACTGACAGAGGATAGGATAGGATAGAGGATACGATATTATAGAGGATAGGATAGGATAGAGGAAAGGATAGGGGATTGGATAGGATAGAGGATAGGATAGGATAGAGGATAGGATAGGATAGAGGATAGGATAGGATAGAGGATAGGATAGGATGGAGGATAGGATAGGATAGAGGATAGGATAGGATAGAGGATAGGATAGGGTGGAGGATAGGATAGGATAGAGGAATGAATAGGATAGATGATAGGATAGGGGATGGGCTAGGATAGAGGATAGGATAGGATAGAGGAAAGGATAGGATAGAGGATAGGATAGGATAGAGGATAGGATGGGATAGAGGATAGGATAGGATAGAGGATAGGATAGGATACAGGATAGGATAGGATAGAGGATACGATAGGATAGCGGATAGGATAGGATAGAGGATATGATAATATAGAGGATAGGATAGGATAGAGGATAGGATAGGATAGAGCATAGGATAGGATAGGATAGATGAAAGGATAGGGGATTGGATAGGATAGAGGACAGGATAGGATAGAGGATAGGATAGGATAGAGGATAGGATAGGATGGAGGATAGGATAGGATAGGGGATAGGATAGGATAGAGGATACGATATGATAGAGGATAGGATAGGATAGAGGATACGATATTCTAGAGGATAGGATTGAGGATAGGATAGGATAGAGGATAGGATAGGATAGAGGATAGGATAGGATAGGGGATTGGATAGAGAATAAGATAGGATAGAGGATAGGATAGGATAGAGGATACGATATTATAGAGGATAGGATAGGGTAGAGGATACGATATTATAGAGGAGAGGATAGGATAGGATGGAGGATAGGATAGGATAGAGGATAGGATAGAATAGAGGATAGAATAGGATAGATGATAGGATAGGGGATGGGATAGAGGAAAGGATAGGATAGAGGATAGGATAGGATAGAGGATAGGATAGGGGATGGGATAGGATAGAGGATAGGATAGGATTCAGGATAGGATAGGATAGAGGATAGGATAGAGGATAGGGTAGGATAGAGGATAGGATAGGATAGAGGATGGGATAGGATAGAGGATAGGATAGGATAGAGAATAGGATAGGATATATGATATTATCGGATAGAGGATAGGATACTATAGAGGATACGATATTATAGAGGATAGGATAGGATAGAGGATAGGATAGGATAGAGGATGGGATAGGATAGAGGATAGGATAGGATAGAGGATAGGATAGGATAGAGGATAGGATAGGATAGAGGATAGGATAGGATAGAGGATCGGATAGGATAGAGGATAGGATAGGATAGAGGATAGGATAGGATAGAGGATAGGATAGGATAGAGGATAGGATAGGATAGAGGATAGGATAGGATAGAGGATAGGATAGGATAGAGGATAGGATAGGATAGAGGATAGGATAGGATAGAGGATAGGATAGGATAGAGGATAGGATAGGATAGAGGATAGGATAGAATAGAGGATTGGATAGGATAGAGGATAGGATGGGATAGAGGATAGGATAGGATAGAGGATAGGATAGGATAGAGGATAGGATTGGATAGCGGATAGGATAGGATAGAGTATAGAATAGGATAGAGGATAGGATAGGATAGAGGATAGGATAGGATAGAGGATAGGATGGGATAGAGGATAGGATAGGATAGAGGATAGGATTGGATAGCGGATAGGATAGGATAGAGTATAGAATAGGATAGAGGATAAGATAGGATAGAGGATAGAATAGAATTGAGGATAGAATAGGATAGAGGAAAGGATAGGATAGAGGATCGGATATGTGAGTGGATAGGATAGAGGAGAGGATAGGATAGAGGATAGGATAGGATAGAGGATAGGATAGGATGAAGGATAGGATAGGATAGAGGATAGGATAGGATAGAGGATAGAATAGGTTAGATGATAGGATAGGGGATGGGATAGGATAGAGGATAGGATAGGATAGAGGAAAGGATAGGATAGAGGATAGGATAGGATAGACGATAGGATAGGGGATGGGATAGGATAGAGGATAGGATAGGATTCAGGATAGGATAGGATAGAGGATAGGATAGAGGATAGGATAGAGGATAGCGTAGGATAGAGGATAGCGTAGGATAGAGGATAGGATAGGATAGAGGATGGGATAGGATAGAGGATAGGATAGGATAGAGGATAGGATAGAGGATAGGATAGGATAGAGGATAGGATTGGATAGCGGATAGGATTGGATAGAGGATAGGATAGGATAGAGGATAAGATAGGATAGAGGATAGGATAGGATAGAGGATAGGATAGGATAGAGGATAGGATAGGATAGAGGATATGATAGGATAGGGGATAGGATAGGATGGAGGATAGGATAGGATAGAGGATAGGATAGGATAGAGGATAGAATAGAGGATAGGATAGGATAGAGGATAGGATTGGATAGCGGATACGATTGGATAGAGGATAGGATAGGATAGAGGATAAGATAGGATAGAGGATAGGATAGGATAGAGGATAGGATAGGATAGAGGATAGGATAGGATAGAGGATAGGATAGAATAGATGATAGGATAGGATAGAGGATAGGATAGGATAGATGATAGGATAGGATAGAGGATAGGATGGGATAGAGGATAGGATAGGATAGAGGATAGGATAGGATAGATGATAGGATAGGATAGAGGATAGGATAGGATAGAGGATAGGATAGGATTGAGAATAGGATAGGGGATTGGATATTATAGAGGATAGAGGATAGGATAGGATAGAGGATAGGATAGGATTGAGAATAGGATAGGGGATTGGATATTATAGAGGATAGAGGATAGGATAGGATATAGGATAGGATAGGATAGAGGATAGGATAGAGGATAGAGGATAGGATAGGATAGAGAATAGGATAGGATATATGATATTATCGGATAGAGGATAGGATACTATAGAGGATACGATATTATAGAGGATAGGATAGGATAGAGGATAGGATAGGATAGAGGATAGGATGGGATAGAGGATAGGATAGGATAGAGGATAGGATAGGATAGAGGATAGGAAAGGGTAGATGATAGGTTAGGATAGAGGATAGGATAGGATAGAGGATAGGATAGGATAGAGGATAGGAGACGATAGAAGATAGGATATGAAAGGATAAAGAATAAGATAGGATAGATGATATTATAGGAAAGAGTATAGGATATGATAGAGGATACGATATTATAGAGGATACGATATTATAGAGGATAGGATAGGATAGAGGATTGGATAGAATAGAGGATTGGATAGGATAGAGGATAGAGGATAGAATAGAGGATAGGATATAGGATTGGATAGGATAGAGGATAGGATATAGGATTGGATAGGATAGAGGATAGGATACGTTAGAGGATAGGATAGGGTAGGATAGAAAATAGGATAGGATGGATGATATTATAGGATAGAGGATAGGATAGGATAGAGGATAGGATGGGATAGAGGATAGGATAGGATAGAGGATAGGATAGGATAGAGGATAGGATAGGGTAGATGATAGGTTAGGATAGAGGATAGGATAGGATAGAGGATAGGATAGGATAGAGGATAGGAGACGATAGAGGATAGGATAGGATATATGATATTATCGGATAGAGGATAGGATACTATAGAGGATACGATATTATAGAGGATAGGATAGGATAGAGGATAGGATAGGATAGAGGATAGGATAGGATAGAGGATAGGATAGGATAGAGGATAGGCTGGGATAGAGGATAGGATAGGGTAGGATAGAGAATAGGATAGGATGGATGATATTATAGGATAGAGGACAGGATAGGATAGAGGATGCGATATTGTAGAGAAGAGGATCGAATAGAGGAAATGATAGGGGATTGGATAGGATAGAGGATAGGATAGAGGATAGGATAGGATAGAGTATAGGATATAGGATTGGATAGGATAGAGGATAGGATACGATAGAGGATAGGATAGGGTAGGATAGAGAATAGGATAGGATGGATGATATTATAGGATAGAGGACAGGATAGGATAGAGGATGCGATATGATAGAGAAGAGGATTGAATAGAGGTAATGATAGGGGATTGGATAGGATAGAATATAGGATAGAGAATAGGATAGGATAGAGGATAGGATAGGATAGAGGATAGGATAGAGGATTGGATATGATAGGGGATTGGATAGGGTAGAGGATAGGATAAGATAGAGGATAGGATAGGATAGAGGATAGGATAGGATGGAGGATAGGATAGGGGATGGGATAGGATAGAGGATAGGATAGGATTCAGGATAGGATAGGATAGAGGATAGGATACAGGATAGGATAGAGGATAGGGTAGGATAGAGGATAGGATAGGATAGAGGATGAGATAGAATAGAGGATAGGATAGGATAGAGGATAGGATAGGATAGAGGATAGGATAGGATAGAGGATGGGATAGGATAGAGGATAGGATGGGATAGAGAATAGCATAGGATAGAGAATAGGATAGGATAAAGGATAGGATAGGTTACAGGACAGGATAGGATAGGATAGAGGACAGGATAGGTTACAGGACAGGATAGGATAGGATAGAGGATAGGATAGGATAGAGGATAGGATAGGATAGAGGATAGGATACGATAGAGGATAGGATAGGATAGAGGATAGGATGGGATAGAGGATAGGATAGGGGATTGGATACGATAGGGGATAGGAGACGATAGAGGATAGGATAGGATAGAGGATAGGATAGGTTACAGGACAGGATAGGATAGGATAGAGGATAGGATAGGATAGAGGATAGGATAGGATAGAGGATAGGATAGGATAGAGGATAGGATAGGATAGAGGATAGGATAGGATAGAGGATAGGATAGGATAGAGGATAGGATGGGATAGAGGATAGGATAGGGGATTGGATACGATAGGGGATAGGAGACGATAGAGGATAGGATAGGATAGAGGATAGGATAGAGAATAGGATAGGATAGAGGATAGGATAGAGGATTGGATATGATAGGGGATTGGATAGGATAGAGGATAGGATAGGATAGAGGATAGGATGGGATAGAGGATAGGATAGGATAGTGGATAGGATAGGATAGAGGTTAGGATAGAGGATAGGATAGGATAGAGGATAGGATAGAGGATAGAATAGAGGATAGGATAGAGGTTAGGATAGGATAGAGGATAGGATAGAGGATAGGATAGGATAGAAGATAGGATAGGATAGAGGATAGGATAGGATAGAGGATAGGATATGATAGAGGATAGGATAGGATAGAGGATAGGATAGAGGATAGGATAGAGGATAGGATAGGATAGAGGATACGATATAGGATTGGATAGGATAGAGAATAGGATACGATAGAGGATAGGATAGGATTGGACTGAGAATAGGATGGGATAGAGGATATGATAGGATAGAGGATAGGATAGGATAGAGGATGGGATAGGATAGAGGATAGGATAGGATAGAGGATAGGGTAGGATAGAGGATAGGATAGGATAGAGGATAGGATAGGATAGAGGATCGGATAGGATAGAGGATAGGATGAGTTAGGGGATAGGATAGGATAGATTACAGGATAGGACAGAGGATATGATATTAAAGGTGATAGGATAGGACAGAGGATAGGATAGGATAGAGGATAGTATAGGACAGAGGATAGGATTGAGGATAGATTATGCGATAGAGGATAGGATAGGATAGAGGATAGGATATGATAGAGGATAGTATAGGACAGAGGATAGGATTGAGGATAGATTATACGATAGAGGATTGGATAGGATAGAGGATAGGATAGGATGGAGGATAGGATAGGATAGAGGATAGGATAGGATAGAGGATAGGATAGGATAGAGAATAGTATAGGATAGAGAATAGGATAGATTATAGGATAGAGGATAGGATAGAGGATAGGATAGAGGATAGGATAGAGGATAGGATAGGATAGAGGATAGGATAGAGGATAGGATAGGATAGAGATTAGGATAGGATAGAGGATAGGATAGGATAGAGGATAGGATAGGATACAGAATAGGATACGATAGAGGATAGGATAGGATAGGATAAAGGATAGGATAGGATAGAGGGTAGGATAAGATAGAGGATAGGATAGGATAGAGGATACGATATAGGATTGGATAGGATAGAGAATAGGATACGATAAAGGATAGGACAGGATTGGATAGAGAATAGCATGGGATAGAGGATAGGATAGGATAGAGGATACGATAGGATAGAGAATAGAATAGGATGGAGGATAGGATAGGATAGAGGATAGGATAGGATAGCGGATAGGATAGGATAGAGGATAGGATAGGATAGAGGATAGGGTAGGATAGAGGATAGGATAAGATAGAGGATAGGATAGAGAATAGGATAGGGTAGAGGATGGGATAGGATAGAGGATAGGATTGGATAGCGGATAGGATAGCATAGAGTATAGAATAGGATAGAGGATAGGATAGGATAGAGGATAGGATGGGATAGATGATAGGATAGGATAGAGGATAGGATTGGATAGCGGATAGGATAGGATAGAGTATAGAATAGGATAGAGGATAAGATAGGATAGAGGATAGAATAGGATTGAGGATAGAATAGGATAGAGGAAAGGATAGGATAGAGGATCGGATAGGTGATTGGATAGGATAGAGGAGAGGATAGGATAGAGGATAGTATAGGATAGAGGAAAGCATAGAGAATAGGATAGGATAGAGAATAGGATAGGATAAAGGATAGGATCGGATAGAGGATAGGATAAAGGATTGGATACTATAGAGGATGGAATAGGATAGAGGATAGGATAGGGGATTGGATACGATAGGGGATAGGAGACGATAGAGGATAGGATAGGATAGAGGATAGGATAGGATAGAGGATAGGATAGGATAGAGGATACGATATTATAGAGGATAGGATAGGATAGATGAAAGGATAGGGGATTGGATAGGATAGAGGATGGGATAGGATAGAGGATAGGATAGGATGGAGGATAGGATAGGATAGAGGATAGGATAGGATAGAGGATAGGATAGGATAGAGGATAGGATAGGATAGAGGATAGGATAGGATAGAGGATAGGATAGGATAGAGGATAGGATAGGATAGAGGATGGGATAGGATAGAGGATAGGATAGGATAGAGGATAGGATAGGATGGAGGATAGGATAGGATAGAGGATAGGGTAGGATAGAGGATAGGATAGAATGGAGGATGCGATATGATAGAGAAGAGGATCGAATAGAGGAAATGATAGGGGATTGGATAGGATAGAGGATAGGATAGAGAATAGGATAGGATAGAGGATAGGATAGGATAGAGGATAGGATAGAGGATTGGATATGATAGAGGATAGGATAGGATGGAGGATAGGATAGGATAGAGGATAGGATAGGATAGAGGATAGGATAGGATAGAGGATAGAATAGGATAGAGGATGGGATAGGATAGAGGATAGGATAGGATAGAGGATAGGATAGGATGGAGGATAGGATAGGATAGAGGATAGGATAGGATAGAGGATAGGATAGGATAGAGGATAGGATAGGATAAAGGATAGGATCGGATAGAGGATAGGATAGGGGATTGGATACTATAGAGGATAGAATAGGATACAGGATAGGATAGGGGATTGGATACGATAGGGGATAGGAGACGATAGAGGATAGCATAGGATAGAGGATAGGATAGGATAGAGGATAGGATAGGATTGAGGATACGATATTATAGAGGATAGGATAGGATAGAGGAAAGGATAGGGGATTGGATAGGATAGAGGATAGGATAGGATAGAGGATAGGATAGGATAGAGGATAGGATAGGATAGAGGATAGGATAGGATGGAGGATAGGATAGGATAGAGGATAGGATAGGATAGAGGATAGGATAGGGTGGAGGATAGGATAGGATAGAGGATACAATAGGATAGATGATAGGATAGGGGATGGGCTAGGATAGAGGATAGGATAGGATAGAGGAAAGGATAGGATAGAGGATAGGATAGGATAGAGGATAGGATGGGATAGAGGATAGGATAGGATAGAGGATAGGATAGGATAGAGGATAGGATAGGATAGAGGATACGATAGGATAGAGGATAGGATAGGATAGAGGATATGACAATATAGAGGATAGGATAGGATAGAGGATAGGATAGGATAGAGGATAGGATAGGATAGAGGATAGGATAGGATAGAGGATAGGATAGGATAGAGGATAGGATAGGGTGGAGGATAGGATAGGATAGAGGATAGAATAGGATAGATGATAGGATAGGGGATGGGCTAGGATAGAGGATAGGATAGGATAGAGGAAAGGATAGGATAGAGGATAGGATAGGATAGAGGATAGGATGGGATAGAGGATAGGATAAGATAGAGGATAGGATAGGATAGAGGATAGGATAGGATAGAGGATACGATAGGATAGAGGATAGGATAGGATAGAGGATATGATAATATAGAGGATAGGATAGGATAGAGGATATGATAATATAGAGGATAGGATAGGATAGAGGATAGGATAGGATAGAGGATAGGATAGAGGATAGGATAGGATAGAGGATAGGATAGAATAGAGGATTGGATAGGATAGAGGATAGGATAGGATAGAGGATAGGATAGGATAGAGGATAGGATAGGGTGGAGGATAGGATAGGATAGAGGATACAATAGGATAGATGATAGGATAGGGGATGGGCTAGGATAGAGGATAGGATAGGATAGAGGAAAGGATAGGATAGAGGATAGGATAGGATAGAGGATAGGATGGGATAGAGGATAGGATAGGATAGAGGATAGGATAGGATAGAGGATAGGATAGGATAGAGGATACGATAGGATAGAGGATAGGATAGGATAGAGGATATGATAATATAGAGGATAGGATAGGATAGAGGATAGGATAGGATAGAGGATATGATAATATAGAGGATAGGATAGGATAGAGGATAGGATAGGATAGAGGATAGGATAGGATAGAGGATAGGATAGGATAGAGGATAGGATAGGATAGAGGATAAGATAGGATACAGGATTGAATAGGATTGAGGATAGAATAGGATAGAGGAAAGGATAGGATAGAGGATCGGATAGGTGATTGGATAGCATAGAGGAGAGGATAGGATAGAGGATAGTATAGGATAGAGGATAGCATAGAGAATAGGATAGGATAGAGAATAGCATAGGATAGAGAATAGGATAGGATAAAGGATAGGATCGGATAGAGGATAGGATAGGGGATTGGATACTATAGAGGATAGAATAGGATACAGGATAGGATAGGGGATTGGATACGATAGGGGATAGGAGACGATAGAGGATAGGATAGGATAGAGGATAGGATAGGATAGAGGATAGGATAGGATAGAGGATAGGATAGGATAGAGGATAGGATAGAGGATAGGATAGGATAGAGGATAGGATAGAATAGAGGATTGGATAGGATAGAGGATAGAGGATAGGATAGAGGATAGGATAGGATAGAGTATAGGATATAGGATTGGATAGGATAGAGGATAGGATACGATAGAGGACAGGATAGGGTAGGATAGAGAATAGGATAGGATGGATGGTATTATAGGATAGAGAACAGGATAGGATAGAGGATGCGATATTATAGAGAAGAGGATCGGATAGAGAAAATGATAGGGGATTGGATAGGGTAGAGGATAGGATGAGATAGAGGATAGGATTGGATAGAGGATGGGATAGGATAGAGGATAGGATTGGATAGCGGATTGGATAGGATAGAGTATAGAATAGGATAGAGGATAAGATAGGATAGAGGATAGAATAGGATTGAGGAAAGAATACTGACAGAGGATAGGATAGGATAGAGGATACGATATTATAGAGGATAGGATAGGATAGAGGAAAGGATAGGGGATTGGATAGGATAGAGGAGAGGATAGGATAGAGGATAGGATAGGATAGAGGATAGGATAGGATAGAGGATAGGATAGGATGGAGGATAGGATAGGATAGAGGATAGGATAGGATAGAGGATAGGATAGGGTGGAGGATAGGATAGGATAGAGGATAGAATAGGATAGATGATAGGATAGGGGATGGGCTAGGATAGAGGATAGGATAGGATAGAGGAAAGGATAGGATAGAGGATAGGATAGGATAGAGGATAGGATGGGATAGTGGATAGGATAGGATAGAGGATAGGATAGGATAGAGGATAGGATAGGATAGAGGATACGATAGGATAGAGGATAGGATAGGATAGAGGATATGATAATATAGAGGATAGGATAGGATAGAGGATAGGATAGGATAGAGGATAGGATAGGATAGAGGATAGGATAGGATAGAGGATAGGATAGGATAGAGGATAAGATAGGATACAGGATTGAATAGGATTGAGGATAGAATAGGATAGAGGAAAGGATAGGATAGAGGATCGGATAGGTGATTGGATAGCATAGAGGAGAGGATAGGATAGAGGATAGTATAGGATAGAGGATAGCATAGAGAATAGGATAGGATAGAGAATAGCATAGGATAGAGAATAGGATAGGATAAAGGATAGGATCGGATAGAGGATAGGATAGGGGATTGGATACTATAGAGGATAGAATAGGATACAGGATAGGATAGGGGATTGGATACGATAGGGGATAGGAGACGATAGAGGATAGGATAGGATAGAGGATAGGATAGGATAGAGGATAGGATAGGATAGAGGATAGGATAGGATAGAGGATAGGATAGAGGATAGGATAGGATAGAGGATAGGATAGAATAGAGGATTGGATAGGATAGAGGATAGAGGATAGGATAGAGGATAGGATAGGATAGAGTATAGGATATAGGATTGGATAGGATAGAGGATAGGATACGATAGAGGACAGGATAGGGTAGGATAGAGAATAGGATAGGATGGATGGTATTATAGGATAGAGAACAGGATAGGATAGAGGATGCGATATTATAGAGAAGAGGATCGGATAGAGAAAATGATAGGGGATTGGATAGGGTAGAGGATAGGATGAGATAGAGGATAGGATTGGATAGAGGATGGGATAGGATAGAGGATAGGATTGGATAGCGGATTGGATAGGATAGAGTATAGAATAGGATAGAGGATAAGATAGGATAGAGGATAGAATAGGATTGAGGAAAGAATACTGACAGAGGATAGGATAGGATAGAGGATACGATATTATAGAGGATAGGATAGGATAGAGGAAAGGATAGGGGATTGGATAGGATAGAGGAGAGGATAGGATAGAGGATAGGATAGGATAGAGGATAGGATAGGATAGAGGATAGGATAGGATGGAGGATAGGATAGGATAGAGGATAGGATAGGATAGAGGATAGGATAGGGTGGAGGATAGGATAGGATAGAGGATAGAATAGGATAGATGATAGGATAGGGGATGGGCTAGGATAGAGGATAGGATAGGATAGAGGAAAGGATAGGATAGAGGATAGGATAGGATAGAGGATAGGATGGGATAGAGGATAGGATAGGATAGAGGATAGGATAGGATAGAGGATAGGATAGGATAGAGGATACGATAGGATAGCGGATAGGATAGGATAGAGGATATGATAATATAGAGGATAGGATAGGATAGAGGATAGGATAGGATAGAGGATAGGATAGGATAGAGGATACGATAGGATAGCGGATAGGATAGGATAGAGGATATGATAATATAGAGGATAGGATAGGATTGAGGATAGAATAGGATAGAGGAAAGGCTAGGATAGAGGATTGGATAGCATAGAGGAGAGGATAGGATAGAGGATAGTATAGGATAGAGGATAGCATAGAGAATAGGATAGGATAGAGAATAGCATAGGATAGAGAATAGGATAGGATAAAGGATAGGATCGGATAGAGGATAGGATAGGGGATTGGATACTATAGAGGATAGAATAGGATACAGGATAGGATAGGGGATTGGATACGATAGGGGATAGGAGACGATAGAGGATAGGATAGGATAGAGGATAGGATAGGATAGAGGATAGGATAGGATAGAGGATAGGATAGGATAGAGGATAGGATAGAGGATAGGATAGGATAGAGGATAGGATAGAATAGAGGATTGGATAGGATAGAGGATAGAGGATAGGATAGAGGATAGGATAGGATAGAGTATAGGATATAGGATTGGATAGGATAGAGTATAGGATACGATAGAGGATAGGATAGGGTAGGATAGAGAATAGGATAGGATGGATGATATTATAGGATAGAGGACAGGATAGCATAGAGGATGCGATATTATAGAGAAGAGGATCGAATAGAGGAAATGATAGGGGATTGGATAGGATAGAGGATTGGATAGGATAGAGGATAGAGGATAGGATAGAGGATAGGATAGAGGATAGGATAGGATAGAGTATAGGATATAGGATTGGATAGGATAGAGGATAGGATACGATAGAGGACAGGATAGGGTAGGATAGAGAATAGGATAGGATGGATGATATTATAGGATAGAGGACAGGATAGGATAGAGGATGCGATATTATAGAGAAGAGGATCGGATAGAGAAAATGATAGGGGATTGGATAGGGTAGAGGATAGGATAAGATAGGGGATAGGATAGGATAGAGCATAGGATAGGATAGAGGATAGGATAGGATAGAGGATAGGATAGAGAATAGGATAGGATAGAGGATGGGATAGGATAGAGGATAGGATTGGATAGCGGATTGGATAGGATAGAGTATAGAATAGGATAGAGGATATGATGGGATAGAGGATAGAATAGGATTGAGGAAAGAATACTGACAGAGGATAGGATAGGATAGAGGATACGATATTATAGAGGATAGGATAGGATAGAGGAAAGGATAGGGGATTGGATAGGATAGAGGATAGGATAGGATAGAGGATAGGATAGGATAGAGGATAGGATAGGATGGAGGATAGGATAGGATAGAGGATAGGATAGGATAGAGGATAGGATAGGGTGGAGGATAGGATAGGATAGAGGAATGAATAGGATAGATGATAGGATAGGGGATGGGCTAGGATAGAGGATAGGATAGGATAGAGGAAAGGATAGGATAGAGGATAGGATAGGATAGAGGATAGGATGGGATAGAGGATAGGATAGGATAGAGGATAGGATAGGATACAGGATAGGATAGGATAGAGGATACGATAGGATAGCGGATAGGATAGGATAGAGGATATGATAATATAGAGGATAGGATAGGATAGAGGATAGGATAGGATAGAGCATAGGATAGGATAGGATAGATGAAAGGATAGGGGATTGGATAGGATAGAGGACAGGATAGGATAGAGGATAGGATAGGATAGAGGATAGCATAGGATGGAGGATAGGATAGGATAGAGGATAGGATAGGATAGAGGATACGATATGATAGAGGATAGGATAGGATAGAGGATACGATATTCTAGAGGATAGGATTGAGGATAGGATAGGATAGAGGATAGGATAGGATAGAGGATAGGATAGGATAGGGGATTGGATAGAGAATAAGATAGGATAGAGGATAGGATAGGATAGAGGATACGATATTATAGAGGATAGGATAGGGTAGAGGATACGATATTATAGAGGATACGATATTATAGAGGAGAGGATAGGATAGGATGGAGGATAGGATAGGATAGAGGATAGGATAGAATAGAGGATAGAATAGGATAGATGATAGGATAGGGGATGGGATAGAGGAAAGGATAGGATAGAGGATAGGATAGGATAGAGGATAGGATAGGGGATGGGATAGGATAGAGGATAGGATAGGATTCAGGATAGGATAGGATAGAGGATAGGATAGAGGATAGGGTAGGATAGAGGATAGGATAGGATAGAGGATGGGATAGGATAGAGGATAGGATAGGATAGAGAATAGGATAGGATATATGATATTATCGGATAGAGGATAGGATACTATAGAGGATACGATATTATAGAGGATAGGATAGGATAGAGGATAGGATAGGATAGAGGATGGGATAGGATAGAGGATAGGATAGGATAGAGGATAGGATAGGATAGAGGATAGGATAGGATAGAGGATAGGATAGGATAGAGGATCGGATAGGATAGAGGATAGGATAGGATAGAGGATAGGATAGGATAGAGGATAGGATAGGATAGAGGATAGGATAGGATAGAGGATAGGATAGGATAGAGGATAGGATAGGATAGAGGATAGGATAGGATAGAGGATAGGATAGGATAGAGGATAGGATAGGATAGAGGATAGGATAGGATAGAGGATAGGATAGAATAGAGGATTGGATAGGATAGAGGATAGGATGGGATAGAGGATAGGATAGGATAGAGGATAGGATAGGATAGAGGATAGGATTGGATAGCGGATAGGATAGGATAGAGTATAGAATAGGATAGAGGATAGGATAGGATAGAGGATAGGATAGGATAGAGGATAGGATGGGATAGAGGATAGGATAGGATAGAGGATAGGATTGGATAGCGGATAGGATAGGATAGAGTATAGAATAGGATAGAGGATAAGATAGGATAGAGGATAGAATAGAATTGAGGATAGAATAGGATAGAGGAAAGGATAGGATAGAGGATCGGATATGTGAGTGGATAGGATAGAGGAGAGGATAGGATAGAGGATAGTATAGGATAGACGATAGCATAGAGAATAGGATAGGATAGAGAATAGCATAGGATAGAGAATAGGATAGGATAAAGGATAGGATCGGATAGAGGATAGGATAGGGGATTGGATACTATAGAGGATAGAATAGGATAGAGGATAGGATAGGGGATTGGATACGATAGGGGATAGGAGACGATAGAGGATAGGATAGGATAGAGGATAGGATAGGATAGAGGATAGGATAAGATAGAGGATAGGATAGGATAGAGGATAGGATAGGATAGAGGATAGGATAGGATAGAGGATACGATATTATAGAGGATAGGATAGGATAGATGAAAGGATAGGGGATTGGATAGGATAGAGGATGGGATAGGATAGAGGATAGGATAGGATAGAGGATAGGATAGGATAGAGGATAGGATAGGATGAAGGATAGGATAGGATAGAGGATAGTATAGGATAGAGGATAGCATAGAGAATAGGATAGGATAGAGAATAGCATAGGTTAGAGAATAGGATAGGATAAAGGATAGGATCGGATAGAGGATAGGATAGGGATTGGATACTATAGAGGATAGAATAGGATACAGGATAGGATAGGGATTGGATACTATAGAGGATAGAATAGGATACAGGATAGGATAGGGGATAGGAGACGATACAGGATAGGATAGGATAGAGGATAGGATAGGATAGAGGATAGGATAGGATAGAGGATTGGATAGGATAGAGGATAGGATAGGATAGAGGATAGGATAGGATAGAGGATAGGATAGGATAGGATAGAGGATAGGATAGGATAGAGGATAGGATAGGATAGGATAGAGGATAGGATAGGATAGAGGATAGGATAGGATGAAGGATAGGATAGGATAGAGGATAGGATAGGATAGAGGATAGAATAGGTTAGATGATAGGATAGGGGATGGGATAGGATAGAGGATAGGATAGGATAGAGGAAAGGATAGGATAGAGGATAGGATAGGATAGACGATAGGATAGGGGATGGGATAGGATAGAGGATAGGATAGGATTCAGGATAGGATAGGATAGAGGATAGGATAGAGGATAGGATAGAGGATAGCGTAGGATAGAGGATAGGATAGAATAGATGATAGGATAGGATAGAGGATAGGATAGGATAGATGATAGGATAGGATAGAGGATAGGATGGGATAGAGGATAGGATAGAGGATAGGATAGGATAGAGGATAGGATTGGATAGCGGATAGGATTGGATAGAGGATAGGATAGGATAGAGGATAAGATAGGATAGAGGATAGGATAGGATAGAGGATAGGATAGGATAGAGGATAGGATAGGATAGAGGATATGATAGGATAGGGGATAGGATAGGATGGAGGATAGGATAGGATAGAGGATAGGATAGGATAGAGGATAGAATAGAGGATAGGATAGGATAGATGATAGGATTGGATAGCGGATACGATTGGATAGAGGATAGGATAGGATAGAGGATAAGATAGGATAGAGGATAGGATAGGATAGAGGATAGGATAGGATAGAGGATAGGATAGGATAGAGGATAGGATAGAATAGATGATAGGATAGGATAGAGGATAGGATAGGATAGATGATAGGATAGGATAGAGGATAGGATGGGATAGAGGATAGGATAGGATAGAGGATAGGATAGGATAGATGATAGGATAGGATAGAGGATAGTATTGGATAGCGGATAGGATTGTATAGAGGATAGGATAGGATAGAGGATAGGATAGGATAGAGGATAGGATAGGATTGAGAATAGGATAGGGGATTGGATATTATAGAGGATAGAGGATAGGATAGGATAGAGGATAGGATAGGATTGAGAATAGGATAGGGGATTGGATATTATAGAGGATAGAGGATAGGATAGGATAGAGGATAGGATAGGATAGAGGATAGGATAGAGGATAGAGGATAGGATAGGATAGAGAATAGGATAGGATATATGATATTATCGGATAGAGGATAGGATACTATAGAGGATACGATATTATAGAGGATAGGATAGGATAGAGGATAGGATAGGATAGAGGATAGGATGGGATAGAGGATAGGATAGGATAGAGGATAGGATAGGATAGAGGATAGGAAAGGGTAGATGATAGGTTAGGATAGAGGATAGGATAGGATAGAGGATAGGATAGGATAGAGGATAGGAGACGATAGAAGATAGGATATGAAAGGATAAAGAATAAGATAGGATAGATGATATTATAGGAAAGAGTATAGGATATGATAGAGGATACGATATTATAGAGGATACGATATTATAGAGGATAGGATAGGATAGAGGATTGGATAGAATAGAGGATTGGATAGGATAGAGGATAGAGGATAGAATAGAGGATAGGATATAGGATTGGATAGGATAGAGGATAGGATATAGGATTGGATAGGATAGAGGATGGGATACGTTAGAGGATAGGATAGGGTAGGATAGAAAATAGGATAGGATGGATGATATTATAGGATAGAGGATAGGATAGGATAGAGGATAGGATGGGATAGAGGATAGGATAGGATAGAGGATAGGATAGGATAGAGGATAGGATAGGGTAGATGATAGGTTAGGATAGAGGATAGGATAGGATAGAGGATAGGATAGGATAGAGGATAGGAGACGATAGAGGATAGGATAGGATATATGATATTATCGGATAGAGGATAGGATACTATAGAGGATACGATATTATAGAGGATAGGATAGGATAGAGGATAGGATAGGATAGAGGATAGGATAGGATAGAGGATAGGATAGGATAGAGGATAGGCTGGGATAGAGGATAGGATAGGGTAGGATAGAGAATAGGATAGGATGGATGATATTATAGGATAGAGGACAGGATAGGATAGAGGATGCGATATTGTAGAGAAGAGGATCGAATAGAGGAAATGATAGGGGATTGGATAGGATAGAGGATAGGATAGAGGATAGGATAGGATAGAGTATAGGATATAGGATTGGATAGGATAGAGGATAGGATACGATAGAGGATAGGATAGGGTAGGATAGAGAATAGGATAGGATGGATGATATTATAGGATAGAGGACAGGATAGGATAGAGGATGCGATATGATAGAGAAGAGGATTGAATAGAGGTAATGATAGGGGATTGGATAGGATAGAATATAGGATAGAGAATAGGATAGGATAGAGGATAGGATAGGATAGAGGATAGGATAGAGGATTGGATATGATAGGGGATTGGATAGGGTAGAGGATAGGATAAGATAGAGGATAGGATAGGATAGAGGATAGGATAGGATGGAGGATAGGATAGGGGATGGGATAGGATAGAGGATAGGATAGGATTCAGGATAGGATAGGATAGAGGATAGGATACAGGATAGGATAGAGGATAGGGTAGGATAGAGGATAGGATAGGATAGAGGATGAGATAGAATAGAGGATAGGATAGGATAGAGGATAGGATAGGATAGAGGATAGGATAGGATAGAGGATGGGATAGGATAGAGGATAGGATGGGATAGAGAATAGCATAGGATAGAGAATAGGATAGGATAAAGGATAGGATAGGTTACAGGACAGGATAGGATAGGATAGAGGACAGGATAGGTTACAGGACAGGATAGGATAGGATAGAGGATAGGATAGGATAGAGGATAGGATAGGATAGAGGATAGGATAGGATAGAGGATAGGATAGGATAGAGGATAGGATGGGATAGAGGATAGGATAGGGGATTGGATACGATAGGGGATAGGAGACGATAGAGGATAGGATAGGATAGAGGATAGGATAGGTTACAGGACAGGATAGGATAGGATAGAGGATAGGATAGGATAGAGGATAGGATAGGATAGAGGATAGGATAGGATAGAGGATAGGATAGGATAGAGGATAGGATAGGATAGAGGATAGGATAGGATAGAGGATAGGATAGGATAGAGGATAGGATGGGATAGAGGATAGGATAGGGGATTGGATACGATAGGGGATAGGAGACGATAGAGGATAGGATAGGATAGAGGATAGGATAGAGAATAGGATAGGATAGAGGATAGGATAGAGGATTGGATATGATAGGGGATTGGATAGGATAGAGGATAGGATAGGATAGAGGATAGGATGGGATAGAGGATAGGATAGGATAGTGGATAGGATAGGATAGAGGTTAGGATAGAGGATAGGATAGGATAGAGGATAGGATAGAGGATAGAATAGAGGATAGGATAGAGGTTAGGATAGGATAGAGGATAGGATAGAGGATAGGATAGGATAGAAGATAGGATAGGATAGAGGATAGGATAGGATAGAGGATAGGATATGATAGAGGATAGGATAGGATAGAGGATAGGATAGAGGATAGGATAGAGGATAGGATAGGATAGAGGATACGATATAGGATTGGATAGGATAGAGAATAGGATACGATAGAGGATAGGATAGGATTGGACTGAGAATAGGATGGGATAGAGGATATGATAGGATAGAGGATAGGATAGGATAGAGGATGGGATAGGATAGAGGATAGGATAGGATAGAGGATAGGGTAGGATAGAGGATAGGATAGGATAGAGGATAGGATAGGATAGAGGATCGGATAGGATAGAGGATAGGATGAGTTAGGGGATAGGATAGGATAGATTACAGGATAGGACAGAGGATATGATATTAAAGGTGATAGGATAGGACAGAGGATAGGATAGGATAGAGGATAGTATAGGACAGAGGATAGGATTGAGGATAGATTATACGATAGAGGATAGGATAGGATAGAGGATAGGATATGATAGAGGATAGTATAGGACAGAGGATAGGATTGAGGATAGATTATACGATAGAGGATTGGATAGGATAGAGGATAGGATAGGATGGAGGATAGGATAGGATAGAGGATAGGATAGGATAGAGGATAGGATAGGATAGAGAATAGTATAGGATAGAGAATAGGATAGATTATAGGATAGAGGATAGGATAGAGGATAGGATAGAGGATAGGATAGAGGATAGGATAGGATAGAGGATAGGATAGAGGATAGGATAGGATAGAGATTAGGATAGGATAGAGGATAGGATAGGATAGAGGATAGGATAGGATACAGAATAGGATACGATAGAGGATAGGATAGGATAGGATAAAGGATAGGATAGGATAGAGGGTAGGATAAGATAGAGGATAGGATAGGATAGAGGATACGATATAGGATTGGATAGGATAGAGAATAGGATACGATAAAGGATAGGACAGGATTGGATAGAGAATAGCATGGGATAGAGGATAGGATAGGATAGAGGATACGATAGGATAGAGAATAGAATAGGATGGAGGATAGGATAGGATAGAGGATAGGATAGGATAGCGGATAGGATAGGATAGAGGATAGGATAGGATAGAGGACAGGATAGGATAGAGGATAGTATCGGACAGAGGATAGGATTGAGGATAGATTATACGATAGAGGATAGGATGGGGGATAGGATAGGATAGAGGATAGGATAGGAAAGAAGATAGGATAGAGGATAGGATAGAGGATAGGATAGGATAGAGGATAGGATAGAGGATAGAATAGAGGATAGGATAGAGGATAGGATAGGATAGAGGATAGGATAGGATAGAGGATAGGATAGGATAGAGGATAGGATAGAGGATAGAATAGAGGATAGGATAGACGATAGGATAGGATAGAGGATAGGATAGGATAGAAGATAGGATAGGATAGAGGATAGGATAGGATAGAGGGTAGGATATGATAGAGGATAGGATTGAGGATAGATTATACGATAGAGCATAGGATAGGATAGAGGATAGGATAGGATAGAGGATAGGATAGGATTGAGGATAGGATAGGATAGAGGAAAGGATAGTATAGAGGATCGGATAGGTGATTGGATAGGATAGAGGATAGGATAGGATAGAGGATAGGATAGGATAGAGGATAGGATAGGATAGAGGATAGGATAGGATAGAGGATAGGATGGGATAGAGGATAGTATAGAATAGAGGATAGGATAGGATAGGATAGGATAGAGGATAGGATAGGATAGAGGATAGGATAGGATAGAGGATAGGATAGGATAGAGGATAGGATAGGATTGAGGATGGGATAGGATTGAGGATAGGATAGGATAGAGGATAGGATAGGATAGAGGATAGGATAGGATGGATGATAGGACATGACAGAGGATGGGATAGGATGGATGATAGGACATGACAGAGGATGGGATAGTATAGAGTATAGGATTGGATAGAGGATAGGATAGGATAGAGGATAGGATAGGATAGAGGATAGGATAGGATAGAGGATATGATAGGATAGGGGATAGGATAGGATGGAGGATAGGATAGGATAGAGGATAGGATAGGATAGAGGATAGGATAGAGGATAGGATAGGATAGAGGATAGGATTGGATAGCGGATAGGATTGGATAGAGGATAGGATAGGATAGAGGATAAGATAGGATAGAGGATAGGATAGGATAGAGGATAGGATAGGATAGAGGATAGGATAGGATAGAGGATAGGATAGGATAGATGATAGGATAGGATAGAGGATAGGATAGGATAGATGATAGGATAGGATAGAGGATAGGATGGGGTAGATGATAGGATAGGATAGAGGATAGGATAGGATAGATGATAGGATAGGATAGAGGATAGGATTGGATAGCGGATAGGATTGGATAGAGGATAGGATAGGATAGAGGATAGGATAGGATAGAGGATAGGAGAGGATTGAGAATAGGATAGGGGATTGGATATTATAGAGGATAGAGGATAGGATAGGATAGAGGATAGGATAGGATAGAGGATAGGATAGAGGATAGAGGATAGGATAGGATAGAGAATAGGATAGGATATATGATATTATCGGATAGAGGATAGGATACTATAGAGGATACGATATTATAGAGGATAGGATAGGATAGAGGATAGGATAGGATAGAGGATAGGATAGGATAGAGGATAGGATGGGATAGAGGATAGGATAGGATAGAGGATAGGATAGGATAGAGGATAGGAAAGGGTAGATGATAGGTTAGGATAGAGGATAGGATAGGATAGAGGATAGGATAGGATAGAGGATAGGAGACGATAGAAGATAGGATATGATAGGATAAAGAATAAGATAGGATAGATGATATTATAGGAAAGAGTATAGGATATGATAGAGGATACGATATTATAGAGGATAGGATAGGATAGAGGATTGGATAGAATAGAGGATTGGATAGGATAGAGGATAGAGGATAGAATGGAGGATAGGATATAGGATTGGATAGGATAGAGGATAGGATATAGGATTGGATAGGATAGAGGATAGGATACGTTAGAGGATAGGATAGGGTAGGATAGAAAATAGGATAGGATGGATGATATTATAGGATAGAGGATAGGATAGGATAGAGGATATGATAGGATAGAGGATAGGATGGGATAGAGGATAGGATAGGGTAGGATAGAGAATAGGATAGGATGGATGATATTATAGGATAGAGGACAGGATAGGATAGAGGATGCGATATTGTAGAGAAGAGGATCGAATAGAGGAAATGATAGGGGATTGGATAGGATAGAGGATAGGATAGAGGATAGGATAGGATAGAGTATAGGATATAGAATTGGATAGGATAGAGGATAGGATACGATAGAGGATTGGATAGGGTAGGATAGAGAATAGGATAGGATGGATGATATTATAGGATAGAGGACAGGATAGGATAGAGGATGCGATATGATAAAGAAGAGGATTGAATAGAGGTAATGATAGGGGATTGGATAGGATAGAGCATAGGATAGAGAATAGGATAGGATAGAGGATAGGATAGGATAGAGGATAGGATAGAGGATTGGATATGATAGGGGATTGGATAGGGTAGAGGATAGGATAAGATAGAGGATAGGATAGGATAGAGGATAGGATAGGATGGAGGATAGGATAGGGGATGGGATAGGATAGAGGATAGGATAGGATTCAGGATAGGATAGGATAGAGGATAGGATAGAGGATAGGATAGAGGATAGGGTAGGATAGAGGATTGGATAGAATAGAGGATTGGATAGGATAGAGGATAGAGGATAGAATAGAGGATAGGATATAGGATTGGATAGGATAGAGGATAGGATATAGGATTGGATAGGATAGAGGATGGGATACGTTAGAGGATAGGATAGGGTAGGATAGAAAATAGGATAGGATGGATGATATTATAGGATAGAGGATAGGATAGGATAGAGGATAGGATGGGATAGAGGATAGGATAGGATAGAGGATAGGATAGGATAGAGGATAGGATAGGGTAGATGATAGGTTAGGATAGAGGATAGGATAGGATAGAGGATAGGATAGGATAGAGGATAGGAGACGATAGAGGATAGGATAGGATATATGATATTATCGGATAGAGGATAGGATACTATAGAGGATACGATATTATAGAGGATAGGATAGGATAGAGGATAGGATAGGATAGAGGATAGGATAGGATAGAGGATAGGATAGGATAGAGGATAGGCTGGGATAGAGGATAGGATAGGGTAGGATAGAGAATAGGATAGGATGGATGATATTATAGGATAGAGGACAGGATAGGATAGAGGATGCGATATTGTAGAGAAGAGGATCGAATAGAGGAAATGATAGGGGATTGGATAGGATAGAGGATAGGATAGAGGATAGGATAGGATAGAGTATAGGATATAGGATTGGATAGGATAGAGGATAGGATACGATAGAGGATAGGATAGGGTAGGATAGAGAATAGGATAGGATGGATGATATTATAGGATAGAGGACAGGATAGGATAGAGGATGCGATATGATAGAGAAGAGGATTGAATAGAGGTAATGATAGGGGATTGGATAGGATAGAATATAGGATAGAGAATAGGATAGGATAGAGGATAGGATAGGATAGAGGATAGGATAGAGGATTGGATATGATAGGGGATTGGATAGGGTAGAGGATAGGATAAGATAGAGGATAGGATAGGATAGAGGATAGGATAGGATGGAGGATAGGATAGGGGATGGGATAGGATAGAGGATAGGATAGGATTCAGGATAGGATAGGATAGAGGATAGGGTACAGGATAGGATAGAGGATAGGGTAGGATAGAGGATAGGATAGGATAGAGGATGAGATAGAATAGAGGATAGGATAGGATAGAGGATAGGATAGGATAGAGGATAGGATAGGATAGAGGATGGGATAGGATAGAGGATAGGATGGGATAGAGAATAGCATAGGATAGAGAATAGGATAGGATAAAGGATAGGATAGGTTACAGGACAGGATAGGATAGGATAGAGGACAGGATAGGTTACAGGACAGGATAGGATAGGATAGAGGATAGGATAGGATAGAGGATAGGATAGGATAGAGGATAGGATAGGATAGAGGATAGGATAGGATAGAGGATAGGATGGGATAGAGGATAGGATAGGGGATTGGATACGATAGGGGATAGGAGACGATAGAGGATAGGATAGGATAGAGGATAGGATAGGTTACAGGACAGGATAGGATAGGATAGAGGATAGGATAGGATAGAGGATAGGATAGGATAGAGGATAGGATAGGATAGAGGATAGGATAGGATAGAGGATAGGATAGGATAGAGGATAGGATAGGATAGAGGATAGGATAGGATAGAGGATAGGATGGGATAGAGGATAGGATAGGGGATTGGATACGATAGGGGATAGGAGACGATAGAGGATAGGATAGGATAGAGGATAGGATAGAGAATAGGATAGGATAGAGGATAGGATAGAGGATTGGATATGATAGGGGATTGGATAGGATAGAGGATAGGATAGGATAGAGGATAGGATGGGATAGAGGATAGGATAGGATAGTGGATAGGATAGGATAGAGGTTAGGATAGAGGATAGGATAGGATAGAGGATAGGATAGAGGATAGAATAGAGGATAGGATAGAGGTTAGGATAGGATAGAGGATAGGATAGAGGATAGGATAGGATAGAAGATAGGATAGGATAGAGGATAGGATAGGATAGAGGATAGGATATGATAGAGGATAGGATAGGATAGAGGATAGGATAGAGGATAGGATAGAGGATAGGATAGGATAGAGGATACGATATAGGATTGGATAGGATAGAGAATAGGATACGATAGAGGATAGGATAGGATTGGACTGAGAATAGGATGGGATAGAGGATATGATAGGATAGAGGATAGGATAGGATAGAGGATGGGATAGGATAGAGGATAGGATAGGATAGAGGATAGGGTAGGATAGAGGATAGGATAGGATAGAGGATAGGATAGGATAGAGGATCGGATAGGATAGAGGATAGGATGAGTTAGGGGATAGGATAGGATAGATTACAGGATAGGACAGAGGATATGATATTAAAGGTGATAGGATAGGACAGAGGATAGGATAGGATAGAGGATAGTATAGGACAGAGGATAGGATTGAGGATAGATTATACGATAGAGGATAGGATAGGATAGAGGATAGGATATGATAGAGGATAGTATAGGACAGAGGATAGGATTGAGGATAGATTATACGATAGAGGATTGGATAGGATAGAGGATAGGATAGGATGGAGGATAGGATAGGATAGAGGATAGGATAGGATAGAGGATAGGATAGGATAGAGAATAGTATAGGATAGAGAATAGGATAGATTATAGGATAGAGGATAGGATAGAGGATAGGATAGAGGATAGGATAGAGGATAGGATAGGATAGAGGATAGGATAGAGGATAGGATAGGATAGAGATTAGGATAGGATAGAGGATAGGATAGGATAGAGGATAGGATAGGATACAGAATAGGATACGATAGAGGATAGGATAGGATAGGATAAAGGATAGGATAGGATAGAGGGTAGGATAAGATAGAGGATAGGATAGGATAGAGGATACGATATAGGATTGGATAGGATAGAGAATAGGATACGATAAAGGATAGGACAGGATTGGATAGAGAATAGCATGGGATAGAGGATAGGATAGGATAGAGGATACGATAGGATAGAGAATAGAATAGGATGGAGGATAGGATAGGATAGAGGATAGGATAGGATAGCGGATAGGATAGGATAGAGGATAGGATAGGATAGAGGACAGGATAGGATAGAGGATAGTATCGGACAGAGGATAGGATTGAGGATAGATTATACGATAGAGGATAGGATGGGGGATAGGATAGGATAGAGGATAGGATAGGAAAGAAGATAGGATAGAGGATAGGATAGAGGATAGGATAGGATAGAGGATAGGATAGAGGATAGAATAGAGGATAGGATAGAGGATAGGATAGGATAGAGGATAGGATAGGATAGAGGATAGGATAGAGGATAGAATAGAGGATAGGATAGACGATAGGATAGGATAGAGGATAGGATAGGATAGAAGATAGGATAGGATAGAGGATAGGATAGGATAGAGGATAGGATATGATAGAGGATAGGATTGAGGATAGATTATACGATAGAGCATAGGATAGGATAGAGGATAGGATAGGATAGAGGATAGGATAGGATTGAGGATAGGATAGGATAGAGGAAAGGATAGTATAGAGGATCGGATAGGTGATTGGATAGGATAGAGGATAGGATAGGATAGAGGATAGGATAGGATAGAGGATAGGATAGGATAGAGGATAGGATAGGATAGAGGATAGGATGGGATAGAGGATAGTATAGAATAGAGGATAGGATAGGATAGGATAGGATAGAGGATAGGATAGGATAGAGGATAGGATAGGATAGAGGATAGGATAGGATAGAGGATAGGATAGGATTGAGGATGGGATAGGATTGAGGATAGGATAGGATAGAGGATAGGATAGGATAGAGGATAGGATAGGATGGATGATAGGACATGACAGAGGATGGGATAGGATGGATGATAGGACATGACAGAGGATGGGATAGTATAGAGTATAGGATTGGATAGAGGATAGGATAGGATAGAGGATAGGATAGGATAGAGGATAGGATAGGATAGAGGATATGATAGGATAGGGGATAGGATAGGATGGAGGATAGGATAGGATAGAGGATAGGATAGGATAGAGGATAGGATAGAGGATAGGATAGGATAGAGGATAGGATTGGATAGCGGATAGGATTGGATAGAGGATAGGATAGGATAGAGGATAAGATAGGATAGAGGATAGGATAGGATAGAGGATAGGATAGGATAGAGGATAGGATAGGATAGAGGATAGGATAGGATAGATGATAGGATAGGATAGAGGATAGGATAGGATAGATGATAGGATAGGATAGAGGATAGGATGGGGTAGATGATAGGATAGGATAGAGGATAGGATAGGATAGATGATAGGATAGGATAGAGGATAGGATTGGATAGCGGATAGGATTGGATAGAGGATAGGATAGGATAGAGGATAGGATAGGATAGAGGATAGGAGAGGATTGAGAATAGGATAGGGGATTGGATATTATAGAGGATAGAGGATAGGATAGGATAGAGGATAGGATAGGATAGAGGATAGGATAGAGAATAGGATAGGATATATGATATTATCGGATAGAGGATAGGATACTATAGAGGATACGATATTATAGAGGATAGGATAGGATAGAGGATAGGATAGGATAGAGGATAGGATAGGATAGAGGATAGGATGGGATAGAGGATAGGATAGGATAGAGGATAGGATAGGATAGAGGATAGGAAAGGGTAGATGATAGGTTAGGATAGAGGATAGGATAGGATAGAGGATAGGATAGGATAGAGGATAGGAGACGATAGAAGATAGGATATGATAGGATAAAGAATAAGATAGGATAGATGATATTATAGGAAAGAGTATAGGATATGATAGAGGATACGATATTATAGAGGATAGGATAGGATAGAGGATTGGATAGAATAGAGGATTGGATAGGATAGAGGATAGAGGATAGAATGGAGGATAGGATATAGGATTGGATAGGATAGAGGATAGGATATAGGATTGGATAGGATAGAGGATAGGATACGTTAGAGGATAGGATAGGGTAGGATAGAAAATAGGATAGGATGGATGATATTATAGGATAGAGGATAGGATAGGATAGAGGATATGATAGGATAGAGGATAGGATGGGATAGAGGATAGGATAGGGTAGGATAGAGAATAGGATAGGATGGATGATATTATAGGATAGAGGACAGGATAGGATAGAGGATGCGATATTGTAGAGAAGAGGATCGAATAGAGGAAATGATAGGGGATTGGATAGGATAGAGGATAGGATAGAGGATAGGATAGGATAGAGTATAGGATATAGAATTGGATAGGATAGAGGATAGGATACGATAGAGGATTGGATAGGGTAGGATAGAGAATAGGATAGGATGGATGATATTATAGGATAGAGGACAGGATAGGATAGAGGATGCGATATGATAAAGAAGAGGATTGAATAGAGGTAATGATAGGGGATTGGATAGGATAGAGCATAGGATAGAGAATAGGATAGGATAGAGGATAGGATAGGATAGAGGATAGGATAGAGGATTGGATATGATAGGGGATTGGATAGGGTAGAGGATAGGATAAGATAGAGGATAGGATAGGATAGAGGATAGGATAGGATGGAGGATAGGATAGGGGATGGGATAGGATAGAGGATAGGATAGGATTCAGGATAGGATAGGATAGAGGATAGGATAGAGGATAGGATAGAGGATAGGGTAGGATAGAGGATAGGATAGGATAGAGGATGAGATAGAATAGAGGATAGGATAGGATAGAGGATAGGATAGGATAGAGGATAGGATAGGATAGAGGATAGGATAGGATAGAGGATAGGATAGGTTATAGGACAGGATAGGATAGGATAGAGGATAGGATAGGATAGAGGATAGGATAGGATAGAGGATAGGATAGGATAGAGGATAGGATAGGATAGAGGATAGGATAGGATAGAGGATAGGATAGGATAGAGGATAGGATGGGATAGAGGATAGGATAGGGGATTGGATACGATAGGGGATAGGAGACGATAGAGGATAGGATAGGATAGAGGATAGGATAGGTTACAGGACAGGATAGGATAGGATAGAGGATAGGATAGGATAGAGGATAGGATAGGATAGAGGATAGGATAGGATAGAGGATAGGATAGGATAGAGGATAGGATAGGATAGAGGATAGGATGGGATAGAGGATAGGATAGGGGATTGGATACGATAGGGGATAGGAGACGATAGAGGATAGGATAGGATAGAGGATAGGATAGAGAATAGGATAGGATAGAGGATAGGATAGAGGATTGGATATGATAGGGGATTGGATAGGATAGAGGATAGGATAGGATAGAGGATAGGATGGGATAGAGGATAGGATAGGATAGTGGATAGGATAGGATAGAGGATAGGATAGGATAGAGGATGGGATAGGATAGAGGATAGGATAGGATACAGGATAGGATAGGATAGAGGATAGGATATAGGATTGGATAGGATAGAGAATAGGATACGATAAAGGATAGGACAGGATTGGATAGAGAATAGCATGGGATAGAGGATAGGATAGGATAGAGGATAGGATAGGATAGAGAATAGAATCGGATGGAGGATAGGATAGGATAGAGGATAGGATAGGATAGCGGATAGGATAGGATAGAGGATAGGATAGGATAGAGGACAGGATAGGATAGAGGATAGTATCGGACAGAGGATAGGATTGAGGATAGATTATACGATAGAGGATAGGATGGGGGATAGGATAGGATAGAGGATAGGATAGGAAAGAAGATAGGATAGAGGATAGGATAGAGGATAGGATAGAGGATAGGATAGGATAGAGGATAGGATAGAGGATAGAATAGAGGATAGGATAGAGGATAGGATAGGATAGAGGATAGGATAGGATAGAGGATAGGATAGGATAGAGGATAGGATAGGATAGAGGATAGGATAGAGGATAGAATAGAGGATAGGATAGACGATAGGATAGGATAGAGGATAGGATAGGATAGAAGATAGGATAGGATAGAGGATAGGATAGGATAGAGGATAGGATATGATAGAGGATAGGATTGAGGATAGATTATACGATAGAGGATAGGATAGGATAGAGGATAGGATAGGATAGAGGATAGGATAGGATTGAGGATAGGATAGGATAGAGGAAAGGATAGTATAGAGGATCGGATAGGTGATTGGATAGGATAGAGAATAGGATAGGATAGAGGATAGGATAGGATAGAGGATAGGATAGGATAGAGGATAGGATAGGATAGGATAGAGGATATGATGGGATAGAGGATAGTATAGAATAGAGGATAGGATAGGATAGGATAGGATAGAGGATAGGATAGGATAGAGGATAGGATAGGATAGAGGATAGGATAGGATAGAGGATAGGATAGGATTGAGGATGGGATAGGATTGAGGATAGGATAGGATAGAGGATAGGATAGGATAGAGGATAGGATAGGATGGATGATAGGACATGACAGAGGATGGGATAGGATGGATGATAGGACATGACAGAGGATGGGATAGTATAGAGTATAGGATTGGATAGAGGATAGGATAGGATAGAGGATAGGATAGGATAGAGGATAGGATAGGATAGAGGATAGGATAGGATAGGGGATAGGATAGGATGGAGGATAGGATAGGATAGAGGATAGGATAGGATAGAGGATAGGATAGAGGATAGGATAGGATAGAGGATAGGATTGGATAGCGGATAGGATTGGATAGAGGATAGGATAGGATAGAGGATAAGATAGGATAGAGGATAGGATAGGATAGAGGATAGGATAGGATAGAGGATAGGATAGGATAGAGGATAGGATAGGATAGATGATAGGATAGGATAGAGGATAGGATAGGATAGATGATAGGATAGGATAGAGGATAGGATGGGATAGAGGATAGGATAGGATAGAGGATAGGATAGGATAGATGATAGGATAGGATAGAGGATAGGATTGGATAGCGGATAGGATTGGATAGAGGATAGGATAGGATAGAGGTTAGGATAGGATAGAGGATAGGATAGGATTGAGAATAGGATAGGGGATTGGATATTATAGAGGATAGAGGATAGGATAGGATAGAGGATAGGATAGGATAGAGGATAGGATAGGATAGAGGATAGGATAGAGGATAGAGGATAGGATAGGATAGAGAATAGGATAGGATATATGATATTATCGGATAGAGGATAAGATAGGATAGAGGATAGGATAGGATAGAGGATAGGATAGGATAGAGGATAGTATAGGACAGAGGATAGGATTGAGGATAGATTATACGATAGAGGATAGGATAGGATAGAGGATAGGATATGATAGAGGATAGTATAGGACAGAGGATAGGATTGAGGATAGATTATACGATAGAGGATAGGATAGGATAGAGGATAGGATAGGATGGAGGATAGGATAGGATAGAGGATAGGATAGGATAGAGGATAGGATAGGATAGAGGATAGGATAGGATAGAGGATAGTATAGGACAGAGAATAGGATTGAGGATAGATTATACGATAGAGGATAGGATAGGATAGAGGATAGGATAGGTTACAGGACAGGATAGGATAGGATAGAGGATAGGATAGGATAGAGGATAGGATAGGATAGAGGATAGGATAGGATAGAGGATAGGATAGGATAGAGGATAGGATAGGATAGAGGATAGGATGGGATAGAGGATAGGATAGGGGATTGGATACGATAGGGGATAGGAGACGATAGAGGATAGGATAGGATAGAGGATAGGATAGAGAATAGGATAGGATAGAGGATAGGATAGAGGATTGGATATGATAGGGGATTGGATAGGATAGAGGATAGGATAGGATAGAGGATAGGATGGGATAGAGGATAGGATAGGATAGTGGATAGGATAGGATAGAGGATAGGATAGGATAGAGGATGGGATAGGATAGAGGATAGGATAGGATACAGGATAGGATAGGATAGAGGATAGGATATAGGATTGGATAGGATAGAGAATAGGATACGATAAAGGATAGGACAGGATTGGATAGAGAATAGCATGGGATAGAGGATAGGATAGGATAGAGGATAGGATAGGATAGAGAATAGAATAGGATGGAGGATAGGATAGGATAGAGGATAGGATAGGATAGCGGATAGGATAGGATAGAGGATAGGATAGGATAGAGGACAGGATAGGATAGAGGATAGTATCGGACAGAGGATAGGATTGAGGATAGATTATACGATAGAGGATAGGATGGGGGATAGGATAGGATAGAGGATAGGATAGGAAAGAAGATAGGATAGAGGATAGGATAGAGGATAGGATAGAGGATAGGATAGAGGATAGGATAGGATAGAGGATAGGATAGAGGATAGAATAGAGGATAGGATAGAGGATAGGATAGGATAGAGGATAGGATAGGATAGAGGATAGGATAGAGGATAGAATAGAGGATAGGATAGACGATAGGATAGGATAGAGGATAGGATAGGATAGAAGATAGGATAGGATAGAGGATAGGATAGGATAGAGGATAGGATATGATAGAGGATAGGATTGAGGATAGATTATACGATAGAGGATAGGATAGGATAGAGGATAGGATAGGATAGAGGATAGGATAGGATTGAGGATAGGATAGGATAGAGGAAAGGATAGTATAGAGGATCGGATAGGTGATTGGATAGGATAGAGAATAGGATAGGATAGAGGATAGGATAGGATAGAGGATAGGATAGGATAGAGGATAGGATAGGATAGAGGATAGGATAGGATAGAGGATAGGATGGGATAGAGGATAGTATAGAATAGAGGATAGGATAGGATAGGATAGGATAGAGGATAGGATAGGATAGAGGATAGGATAGGATAGAGGATAGGATAGGATAGAGGATAGGATAGGATTGAGGATGGGATAGGATTGAGGATAGGATAGGATAGAGGATAGGATAGGATAGAGGATAGGATAGGATGGATGATAGGACATGACAGAGGATGGGATAGGATGGATGATAGGACATGACAGAGGATGGGATAGTATAGAGTATAGGATTGGATAGAGGATAGGATAGGATAGAGGATAGGATAGGATAGAGGATAGGATAGGATAGAGGATAGGATAGGATAGGGGATAGGATAGGATGGAGGATAGGATAGGATAGAGGATAGGATAGGATAGAGGATAGGATAGAGGATAGGATAGGATAGAGGATAGGATTGGATAGCGGATAGGATTGGATAGAGGATAGGATAGGATAGAGGATAAGATAGGATAGAGGATAGGATAGGATAGAGGATAGGATAGGATAGAGGATAGGATAGGATAGAGGATAGGATAGGATAGATGATAGGATAGGATAGAGGATAGGATAGAGGATAGGATAGGATAGAGGATAGGATAGGATACAGAATAGGATACGATAGAGGATAGGATAGGATAGGATAAAGGATAGGATAGGATAGAGGGTAGGATAAGATAGAGGATAGGATAGGATAGAGGATACGATATAGGATTGGATAGGATAGAGAATAGGATACGATAAAGGATAGGACAGGATTGGATAGAGAATAGCATGGGATAGAGGATAGGATAGGATAGAGGATAGGATAGGATAGAGAATAGAATAGGATGGAGGATAGGATAGGATAGAGGATAGGATAGGATAGCGGATAGGATAGGATAGAGGATAGGATAGGATAGAGGACAGGATAGGATAGAGGATAGTATCGGACAGAGGATAGGATTGAGGATAGATTATACGATAGAGGATAGGATGGGGGATAGGATAGGATAGAGGATAGGATAGGAAAGAAGATAGGATAGAGGATAGGATAGAGGATAGGATAGAGGATAGGATAGGATAGAGGATAGGATAGAGGATAGAATAGAGGATAGGATAGAGGATAGGATAGGATAGAGGATAGGATAGGATAGAGGATAGGATAGGATAGAGGATAGGATAGGATAGAGGATAGGATAGGATAGAGGATAGGATAGAGGATAGAATAGAGGATAGGATAGACGATAGGATAGGATAGAGGATAGGATAGGATAGAAGATAGGATAGGATAGAGGATAGGATAGGATAGAGGATAGGATATGATAGAGGATAGGATTGAGGATAGATTATACGATAGAGGATAGGATAGGATAGAGGATAGGATAGGATAGAGGATAGGATAGGATTGAGGATGAGATAGAATAGAGGATAGGATAGGATAGAGGATAGGATAGGATAGAGGATAGGATAGGATAGAGGATGGGATAGGATAGAGGATAGGATGGGATAGAGAATAGCATAGGATAGAGAATAGGATAGGATAAAGGATAGGATAGGTTACAGGACAGGATAGGATAGGATAGAGGATAGGATAGGTTACAGGACAGGATAGGATAGGATAGAGGATAGGATAGGATAGAGGATAGGTTAGGATAGAGGATAGGATAGGATAGACGATAGGATAGGATAGAGGATAGGATGGGATAGAGGATAGGATAGGGGATTGGATACGATAGGGGATAGGAGACGATAGAGGATAGGATAGGATAGAGGATAGGATAGGTTACAGGACAGGATAGGATAGGATAGAGGATAGGATAGGATAGAGGATAGGATAGGATAGAGGATAGGATAGGATAGAGGATAGGATAGGATAGAGGATAGGATAGGATAGAGGATAGGATGGGATAGAGGATAGGATAGGGGATTGGATACGATAGGGGATAGGAGACGATAGAGGATAGGATAGGATAGAGGATTGGATATGATAGGGGATTGGATAGGATAGAGGATAGGATAGGATAGAGGATAGGATGGGATAGAGGATAGGATAGGATAGTGGATAGGATAGGATAGAGGATAGGATAGGATAGAGGATGGGATAGGATAGAGGATAGGATAGGATACAGGATAGGATAGGATAGAGGATAGGATATAGGATTGGATAGGATAGAGAATAGGATACGATAAAGGATAGGACAGGATTGGATAGAGAATAGCATGGGATAGAGGATAGGATAGGATAGAGGATAGGATAGGATAGAGAATAGAATAGGATGGAGGATAGGATAGGATAGAGGATAGGATAGGAAAGAAGATAGGATAGAGGATAGGATAGAGGATAGGATAGAGGATAGGATAGAGGATAGAATAGAGGATAGGATAGAGGATAGGATAGGATAGAGGATAGGATAGGATAGAGGATAGGATAGAGGATAGAATAGAGGATAGGATAGACGATAGGATAGGATAGAGGATAGGATAGGATAGAAGATAGGATAGGATAGAGGATAGGATAGGATAGAGGATAGGATGTGATAGAGGATAGGATTGAGGATAGATTATACGATAGAGGATAGGATAGGATAGAGGATAGGATAGGATAGAGGATAGGATAGGATTGAGGATAGGATAGGATAGAGGAAAGGATAGTATAGAGGATCGGATAGGTGATTGGATAGGATAGAGAATAGGATAGGATAGAGGATAGGATAGGATAGAGGATAGGATAGGATAGAGGATAGGATAGGATAGAGGATAGGATAGGATAGAGGATAGGATGGGATAGAGGATAGTATAGAATAGAGGATAGGATAGGATAGGATAGGATAGGATAGGATAGGATAGAGGATAGGATAGGATAGAGGATAGGATAGGATAGAGGATAGGATAGGATAGAGGATAGGATAGGATTGAGGATGGGATAGGATTGAGGATAGGATAGGATAGAGGATAGGATAGGATAGAGGATAGGATAGGATGGATGATAGGACATGACAGAGGATGGGATAGGATGGATGATAGGACATGACAGAGGATGGGATAGTATAGAGTATAGGATTGGATAGAGGATAGGATAGGATAGAGGATAGGATAGGATAGAGGATAGGATAGGATAGAGGATAGGATAGGATAGGGGATAGGATAGGATGGAGGATAGGATAGGATAGAGGATAGGATAGGATAGAGGATAGGATAGAGGATAGGATAGGATAGAGGATAGGATTGGATAGAGGATAGGATAGGATAGATGATAGGATAGGATAGAGGATAGGATTGGATAGAGGATAGGATAGGATAGAGGATAGGATAGGATAGAGGATAGGATAGGATAGAGGATAGGATAGGATAGAGGATAGGATAGGATAGAGGATAGGCTAATATAGAGGATGGGATAGGATAGAGGATAGGATAGGATATATGATATTATCGGATAGAGGATAGGATACTATAGAGGATACGATATTATAGAGGATAGGATAGGATAGAGGATAGGATAGGATAGAGGATAGGATAGGATAGAGGATAGGATAGGATAGAGGATAGGATGGGATAGAGGATAGGATAGGGTAGGATAGAGAATAGGATAGGATGGATGATATTATAGGATAGAGGACAGGATAGGATAGAGGATGCGATATTGTAGAGAAGAGGATCGAATAGAGGAAATGATAGGGGATTGGATAGGATAGAGCATAGGATAGAGAATAGGATAGGATAGAGGATAGGATAGGATAGAGGATAGGATAGAGGATTGGATATGATAGGGGATTGGATAGGGTAGAGGATAGGATAAGATAGAGGATAGGATAGGATAGAGGATAGGATAGGATGGTGGATAGGATAGGGGATGGGATAGGATAGAGGATAGGATAGGATTCAGGATAGGATAGGATAGAGGATAGGATAGAGGATAGGATAGAGGATTGGATAGGATAGAGGATAGGATACGATAGAGGATAGGATAGGGTAGGATAGAGAATAGGATAGGATGGATGATATTATAGGATAGAGGACAGGATAGGATAGAGGATGCGATATGATAGAGAAGAGGATTGAATAGAGGAAATGATAGGGGATTGGATAGGATAGAGCATAGGATAGAGAATAGGATAGGATAGAGGATAGGATAGGATAGAGGATAGGATAGAGGATTGGATATGATAGGGGATTGGATAGGGTAGAGGATAGGATAAGATAGAGGATAGGATAGGATAGAGGATAGGATAGGATGGAGGATAGGATAGGGGATGGGATAGGATAGAGGATAGGATAGGATTCAGGATAGGATAGGATAGAGGATAGGATAGAGGATAGGATAGAGGATAGGGTAGGATAGAGGATAGGATAGGATAGAGGATGAGATAGGATAGAGGATAGGATAGGATAGAGGATCGGATAGGATAGAGGATAGGATAGGATAGAGGATGGGATAGGATAGAGGATAGGATGGGATAGAGAATAGCATAGGATAGAGAATAGGATAGGATAAAGGATAGGATAGGTTACAGGACAGGATAGGATAGGATAGAGGATAGGATAGGTTACAGGACAGGATAGGATAGGATAGAGGATAGGATAGGATAGAGGATAGGATAGGATAGAGGATAGGATAGGATAGAGGATAGGATAGGATAGAGGATAGGATAGGATAGAGGATAGGATAGGATAGAGGATAGGATGGGATAGATGATAGGATAGGATAGAGGATAGGATTGGATAGAGGATAGGATAGGATAGAGGATAGGATAGGATAGAGGATAGGATAGGGGATTGGATACGATAGGGGATAGGAGACGATAGAGGATAGGATAGGATAGAGGATAGGATAGAGAATAGGATAGGATAGAGGATAGGATAGAGGATTGGATATGATAGGGGATTGGATAGGATAGAGGATAGGATAGGATAGAGGATAGGATGGGATAGAGGATAGGATAGGATAGTGGATAGGATAGGATAGAGGATAGGATAGGATAGAGGATGGGATAGGATAGAGGATAGGATAGGATACAGGATAGGATGGGGACCGAGGGGATATGGGCTTAGTAGTGGTGACTCGGATCCACTACTAGGTATGCCACAGTGGTGGCGGTCATATCCCTAAAATCCTCTACGCTCCACCTCCTCGTGGTGGTCCCTGGGAACACACATAGTTGTGTGTTGCTAACGGAGCGAGGGGTATTCCGCGGAAAGTAGTCCCAATGATGTATGAGGCGATGCCGGCGGGATCTTCGGATCCTGGCAGGGCCTCCCTTGCCGGTAAGGCTCACACGGAGGGATAAAAAACCGCGGAATGGGTCCTGTGATAACGACCGGGGAGGTCGCCGCAGGGCCCTTGCCGTAAACCGGTGGTCATGTTTTACCGGAACGGTGGTCTTGCCTTAATCGGCCGGGCCGCGAGGATGATAACCTCTATAAAAATCCCTAATGCCCTAAGCTTAGGTGCGCGGTGAGAGGGTACGCCCTGGCTACAGGGCGCGGCTGGTGGGGTACATCAGCCACTAGCGCACCATCTCTGGATACCTGGCGAACTCCAGTTGAAATTAGCCTTACCCGGGCAAGGAGGCTCTGCCCGGTCGGACGTGTTTTTTCCTGCCAATCTCGTGGGACCAGATATGGAATCGTATAATAAAAACCTTGATGTTGTGGGGGAGGCTGCCGATACGGCAGCAGCTGCGGCGGGGGAAGAGACGGCAGCGGTCACTGACGGGGAGGGGATGGCAACGATTACTGCCGGGGAGGACGCGGTCGTGGTCATCGCGGACGAGGACTCGGATGGGGATGAAACAATCATCTCCATCTCGAGCTCCGTCGGCTCGATCGTGACGCGCGGGGGCGCGGAGAAGCGGGGCGCGACATCTGGGGTCTCTGACCCCAAGCGTGCCCGGTTAGAGGGGGGGCAGCACACCCGCGGCGGGTCGGTGTCGCGGACGGACCCCGGGGAGGGCTCGTCGGGGACGCCCACCATGGATCTGGCCCTCGGCGGCCGCGCCGAGAGGAGTCAGACGAGGAGGGTGGATGACCTCATCGAGCTGGGTGGGAGGATGCCGACAGCGCAGCTAGTAGGGGAGGTGGAGGAGGCGATGTTGAGGGTGGAGAGAGTCTCCACCGTCTCAAAGGGCCTCAAGGGGGACCTGGCTAAAGACTTGCGGGATTGTTCTGCAGTCGCCAGGGCCCACTGCACCACCTTGATGCAGCGGTGCTTTACCGGGATGACGTGGCAGGGTAGCCAGGAGGTGGCCCGCCTCCGCGAGCAGAACGCGGCCCTCGCGAAGGAGGCGGGTGACCTCCGGGCGAGGCTCCGGTCAATGGAGGCCGGGCGGCGGGCGAACACCGACAGCGGTCGCCGGGCGGGACATGCGCCAATAGGGGAAGCGCCCCCCGCCTCCTCGACAGCGGGGGTCCGTACGCGGGGGATGGAGGCGATGGGACCGTCGGGGGAGGGAGCGGGAGTTTTGGACTCCGAAGCCCTGCTTCTCCGGGTCGGCGCGCTGATAACGGCCAGGAACCGGGAGCTAGAGGCCCGGATGGAGGAGCGGTTCCGGACGATTCTGGCCGGTTTGGCCCCGGCCCTCCGGGCGGAGGGTAAATCGGCGCGCGAGGCGACGCCGGTGGCTTCTCTGCCGGCGACGTCTGTCACCAAGGGGACTGGACCGGTGGTCGTGTCCAACGTGAGGGTGGTGCCCCCCGTTATCATTCCGCCACCGGTCGTCCCGGCCTCGTGGATGGAGGTGACGAGCAAGGCGGCGAAGAGGGCCAAGAAGAAGATGGCCGCGGAGGAGGCTGCGGCGAGAGCAGCCGCGGCCGAGGCAGCTGCCGCCGCTTCACGGCTGCAGGCTGCGAGGGAGCCGAGGGCGGCGGGCGGCGCACGAGTGCAGGGCGGCGCGAGCGCGGCGAAGCCCGCCGCCGGGAGGGACGGTGGCCTGGGACGCACCCCCAGAACGGGAGCAGTGGCCATCACCATCCCCGAGAGCTGCAAGCTCACTTATTCGGAGGTGATGGCCAGGGCAAAAGAGAGGGTGGACCTCAAGGCTATCGGGATCGATTCGGGGGTGCTTCCCAGGCGGTCGAAAACCGGCGGGATCCTCCTGGAGGTCAGGGGCACGGGGTGCCAGGAGAAGGCACGGGCCCTCTCCGGGAGGATCGCCGAGGCGCTTGGGGGGACCGGGGTTAAGGTCTCCCAGGCGGTCAAGCGCGGCGAGGTGCGCGTGGCGGGCCTGGACGACTCGGTGTCGCCCGGGGACGTAGCGGCGGCGCTGGCGGCGGCGGGGGGGTGTTCCGCGGCGGAGTTCCGGGTCGGCGAGATCCGCAGACCCGCCTCGGAGCAGGCGCTGGGCTCCTGTTGGGCCCAGGGCCCCCTCGCGGCCGTCAAGAAAGTGTTGGCGGGAGGCCGGCTGCTGGTCGGCTGGTCCTCGGCCCGCGTCGAGGCGCTGAGGGAGCGGCCCCTCCAATGCTTCCGTTGTTTGGAGACGGGGCACACGCGGGCGACATGCAAGAGCGCGGTCGACAGAGGCGCGATGTGCTACCGCTGCGGGGCGGCGGAGCACCGGGCTTCGGCCTGTAAGGCCGCCCCCAGGTGTCCGCTCTGCGCGGACCTGGGGAGACCATCGGGCCATAGATTCGGGGCCAAAGCGTGTGCCCCGGCTCCCAAGAGGGGCCGCGCGGCGACGAAAGAGAAGGGCGCGTCTGGGGCTGCATCCGCGCAGCGGCCGCAGACGGCGCCGGGGGCCCGGACCTCCCAGGGAGGGGACTCTGCAGAGCCCATGTTAGAGTAGGTACTTTTAATCCTACTCCGGTTCTGCAGGCGAACCTCAACCACTCGCGCGCGGCACAGGACCTGTTTGTCCAAGCCGTGCGCGAGTGGGGGGCTGGGCTGGCAGTTGCGGCGGAGCCGTACGCAATCCCCGAACACCCCTTCTGGGTGGGGGACGAGATCGGCTCCGTAGTAATAGTGGCGGGAAGCCGCCCCGGGTCCCCGTCGGTCTCCCTTCTGGAGCGGGGCGAGGGATTCGTGGCGGTGCAATGGGGGGACATCGCGGTTGTCGGGATCTACATCTCGCCGAGCTGTGGCCTCGATCAATTTCGGGGGTTCCTGGGCGGGCTGAACAGCTGCATCGCGCGGTGCAGCGCCCGCCCGGTTCTCGTTTTGGGAGACTTCAATGCCCACGCGGTATCGTGGGGGAGTCCCAGGACGACCACTAGGGGTAGCGAGGTGTTAACCTGGGCGGCCGGCCTGGATCTCCGGTTGATTAACCGGGGATCCACGCCGACGTGCGTGCGTCCGCAGGGGGTCTCGATTGTCGACCTGACATGGGGGACTCCCTCGGCCGTGCGCCGGGTGTCGGGATGGAGGGTGGCCGAGGAGATAGAGATTGCGTCAGACCATACGCCCATCGTCATGGACGTGTGGCCCACCCTCCACGCGCGGGATTCCCGGCCGGGCCGGGGGGACCGACGGCCGCGATGGGCCTTGAAGCGGCTGGACGCGGACGCGTTCGGGGCCGCGGTAGCCGCGGCGACATGGACGGGGCCGGCCCTGTCCGAGCTGGCGCCTGCGCAAGGGGCGAGGCGGCTGCGGGAGGTAATGACGGCGGTGTGCGACACCGCCATGCCCCGCAGCCGGTTCGCCCCCAGGAGGGCGGCGTACTGGTGGTCCGCCGGCATTGCGGAGCTCCGGCGTGCCTGCAATGCCGCGCGGCGTCGGTACGGCCGAGCGCGTAGGAGGCGCGACGACGAGGAGGCGACGGCGAGGCTTGGCGGGGAGTACCGAGCCGCGCTCGGGGTTCTCCGCAGGGCTATCGCGCGGGCCAAGGCCGACGCGTGGTCGGAGCTCGTCGGCACGGTGGACTCCGATCCATGGGGGCGCCCGTACAAGCTTGTCATGAACAAGCTGCGCGCGTGGGCGCCTCCGGTGACGGAGTCGATGGACCCCCACCTGCTCGAGGGAGTGGTGGCGTCCCTCTTCCCGCGAGAGGGGGGACAACTGCGCCGCTCCCATTGGGAACAGGAGCCTCTCTCCTGGTCCGCAGAGTGGGAGGTGTCGGCCGGCGAGCTGGGTGAGGCGATGGCCAGGGCGCGGCGGGTGGGCCGCAAGGCCCCAGGCCCGGACGGGGTGCCGGGCCGCGCGTTGGTCTTGGCCCTGGAGGGGGGACTCGCCGCCGAACTCCGGCAGCTGTATAACGGCTGTCTGAGGGAGGGGGTGTTCCCCACGGAGTGGAAGTCGGGCAGGTTGGTCCTCCTTCCGAAGGGGGGCAAGTCCCGGGACTCGCCCTCAGGGTACCGGCCAATTTGTCTGCTGGACGAGGCGGGGAAGTTGTTCGAGCGCGTACTCGTTGGACGCCTCGTCCGGCACCTGTCGGCGGGAGGGGTCCCCGATCTGAGCGGGGTTCAATTCGGCTTCCGGGAGGGTCTCTCCACCGTCGACGCTATTCGGCGGGTGAGGGCTCTCTCGGAGGCCTTTACGAGGGGGGGCGGTGTTGCGTTGGCGATATCCTTGGATATCGCTAACGCGTTCAACACCGTCCCCTGGGATCGGATAATGGAGGCCCTGGTCTTCCACCGGGTGCCTCTGTATCTCAGAAGGGTGATTGGGAGCTATCTCTCCGACAGGGGTATAGAGTATCCCGGCCGGTACGGGATGGTGCGCAGGGGCGTCGTGCGCGGGGTTCCGCAGGGCTCGGTGTTGGGCCCGTTGCTGTGGAATCTTGCGTACGATCGCGTCCTGCGGGAGGAGATGCCTCCCGGGGTCAGCCTGACGTGTTACGCCGACGACACGCTGGTATTGGCCACCGGGAGGTATGCGAAGGAGGCCATCTGCCTGGCGGAGCGCGGCGCGTGGCGCGCGGTGCGCGCGATCCGGTCGCTGGGCCTAGAGGTGTCCGTCGAGAAAACCAGGGCCATGTGGTTTCTCCGCTCGGCCCGGTTGGCGGCGCCTCCCCAGTGCTGGATCTGCGTGGGGGAGGGGATGGTCAAGGTCGGGTCCCAGATGCGGTACCTGGGACTCGAGCTTGACGGCCGGTGGCGTTTTGACCGCCACCTTGAGTCGCTGGCGCCCCGGGCGGAGAGGGCGACCGCTGCGCTCGGTCGCCTTCTCCCGAATCTCGGGGGACCCTGTGGACGGGTGCGTCGTCTGTTCGCGGTGGTGGTGCGAGTTTTGGTCCTGTACGGAGCCCCTGTGTGGGCGCGCGATGTCTTGGCTAGGGGGCGCAGTGGCGGCACACGGTCGCTGCTGCGTCGCATCGAGCGCAGGCTGGCCATAGGCATCGTGCGGGGGTACCGCACCATTTCATACGCGACGGCGATGGTGATGTCGGGGCTGATCCCCCTCGAGCTGGAGGCCCGCGTGTTGGCGGATGTGCATACGCACTCCAGGGAACTCCGGCTCCGGGGGGTGGCCCCGGATCAGGCGCGGCTCATGGTGGATGAGCTCAGGCGACATGCTCGGCGGCACGCAGCCCGGGAGTGGCGCGATAGCCTTCCCGGGACGAGGGAGGGCGAGAGGCGGGCTGTTCGGGCCATCCTCCCGGTGTTCGATCAATGGAACAGGGGATGGATGGGGCATAGGGTCTCCTACCGTGTGACGCAGGTGATGAGCGGGCACGGGTGCTTCGGCGACTACCTGTGTCGCATCGGGAGGGAGACCGAGGAGGTGTGTCACCACTGCGGCGAGCCGCGGGACACGGCGCAACACACTCTGGAGGAGTGTCCGGCATGGGGGGGGAGAGCGCCGTGCCCTGCGGCGCGCGGTGGGCCACGACCTCTCGCTCCCGGCTGTCGTCGCTGCGGCAGCCGGTGGCGAGGAGGCGTGGAGGGGGTTCGCTTCCTTCTGCGAGCGGGTTATGCTGCGGAAGGAGGCTGCGGAACGGGATCGGGAGCGTAATCACGATCCCGGCCGAAGGGGGGGAGGCGGCGCAGGGTACGCCCCGGGGGCGTGCCCCCGTTGCGACGCCTCTGACGCGAGCGGGGACGCCCTTGATGATCTCGAGGCGGGGGATCGGATATCCCCTTACACTCGGTCACCAACGGCGTCCCCGGAGGCCGCCGGGCATCTCGAGCGGGGGCTCGGATGCTCATCGGGCGGCCTAACAGGGGGGAAGGCGCCACGTCGTCCGTTGCGTGGTGCCTTCGGATAGAGTAGGTACGGGAGGGGGCCGCGTCCCCCCCTGGGTGGTATGCTAAGGCGGGGGCACACCGGATTGACATGCGCGCGCAGAGCACGGGTGCCCCCAGGAGTCTAGGGACGGACGGGGAGGAGTTAGTGGGTATACTCGGCGTTGCACCAACCAGCCGAGGAGTCCCACATAACCCGGACCCCCCCCCCCCCGGGGGGGGGTTCGGGTATCCGTAACGAGATTACCTCCTCGGAAAAAAAAAAAAAAATAGGATACAGGATAGGATAGGATAGAGGATAGGATAGGATAGAGGATACGATATAGGATTGGATAGGATAGAGAATAGGATACGATAGAGGATAGGATAGGATTGGACTGAGAATAGGATGGGATAGAGGATAGGATAGAGGATAGGATAGGATAGAGGATAGGATGGGATAGAGGATAGGATAGGGTAGGATAGAGAATAGGATAGGATGGATGATATTATAGGATAGAGGACAGGATAGGATAGAGGATGCGATATTGTAGAGAAGAGGATCGAATAGAGGAAATGATAGGGGATTGGATAGGATAGAGCATAGGATAGAGAATAGGATAGGATAGAGGATAGGATAGGATAGAGGATAGGATAGAGGATTGGATATGATAGGGGATTGGATAGGGTAGAGGATAGGATAAGATAGAGGATAGGATAGGATAGAGGATAGGATAGGATGGAGGATAGGATAGGGGATGGGATAGGATAGAGGATAGGATAGGATTCAGGATAGGATAGGATAGAGGATAGGATAGAGGATAGGATAGAGGATTGGATAGGATGGAGGATAGGATACGATAGAGGATAGGATAGGGTAGGATAGAGAATAGGATAGGATGGATGATATTATAGGATAGAGGACAGGATAGGATAGAGGATGCGATATGATAGAGAAGAGGATTGAATAGAGGAAATGACAGGGGATTGGATAGGATAGAGCATAGGATAGAGAATAGGATAGGATAGAGGATAGGATAGGATAGAGGATAGGATAGAGGATTGGATATGATAGGGGATTGGATAGGGTAGAGGATAGGATAAGATAGAGGATAGGATAGGATAGAGGATAGGATAGGATAGAGGATAGGATGGGATAGATGATAGGATAGGATAGAGGATAGGATTGGATAGAGGATAGGATAGGATAGAGGATAGGATAGTATAGAGGATAGGATAGGGGATTGGATACGATAGGGGATAGGAGACGATAGAGGATAGGATAGGATAGAGGATAGGATAGAGAATAGGATAGGATAGAGGATAGGATAGAGGATAGGATAGAGGATTGGATATGATAGGGGATTGGATAGGATAGAGGATAGGATAGGATAGAGGATAGGATGGGATAGAGGATAGGATAGGATAGTGGATAGGATAGAATAGAGGATAGGATAGGATAGAGGATGGGATAAGATAGAGGATAGGATAGGATACAGGATAGGATAGGATAGAGGATAGGATAGGATAGAGGATACGATATAGGATTGGATAGGATAGAGAATAGGATACGATAGAGGATAGGATAGGATTGGACTGAGAATAGGATGGGATAGAGGATAGGGTAGGATAGAGGATAGGATAGGATAGAGGATAGGGTAGGATAGAGGATAGGATAGGATAGAGGATAGGATAGGATAGAGGATCGGATAGGATAGAGGATAGGATGAGTTAGAGGATAGGATAGGATAGATTACAGGATAGGACAGAGGATATGATATTAAAGGTGATAGGATAGGATAGAGGATAGGATAGGATAGAGGATACGATATAGGATTGGATAGGATAGAGAATAGGATACGATAAAGGATAGGATAGGATTGGACTGAGAATAGGATGGGATAGAGGATAGGATAGAGGATAGGATAGGATAGAGGATAGGATGGGATAGAGGATAGGATAGGGTAGGATAGAGAATAGGATAGGATGGATGATATTATAGGATAGAGGACAGGATAGGATGGAGGATGCGATATTGTAGAGAAGAGGATCGAATAGAGGAAATGATAGGGGATTGGATAGGATAGAGGATAGGATAGAGGATAGGATAGGATAGAGTATAGGATATAGGATTGGATATGATAGAGGATAGGATACGATAGAGGATAGGATAGGGTAGGATAGAGAATAGGTTAGGATGGATGATATTATAGGATAGAGGACAGGATAGGATAGAGGATGCGATATGATACAGAAGAGGATTGAATAGAGGAAATGATAGGGGATTGGATAGGATAGAGCATAGGATAGAGAATAGGATAGGATAGAGGATAGGATAGGATAGAGGATAGGATAGAGGATTGGATATGATAGGGGATTGGATAGGGTAGAGGATAGGATAAGATAGAGGATAGGATAGGATAGAGGATGGGATAGGATAGAGGATAGGATGGGATAGAGAATAGCATAGGATAGAGAATAGGATAGGATAAAGGATAGGATAGGTTACAGGACAGGATAGGATAGGATAGAGGATAGGATAGGTTACAGGACAGGATAGGATAGGATAGAGGATAGGATATGATAGAGGATAGGATAGGATAGAGGATAGGATAGGATAGAGGATAGGATAGGATAGAGGATAGGATAGGATAGAGGATAGGATAGGATAGAGGATAGGATAGGATAGAGGATAGGATGGGATAGATGATAGGATAGGATAGAGGATAGGATTGGATAGAGGATAGGATAGGATAGAGGATAGGATAGGATAGAGGATAGGATAGGGGATTGGATACGATAGGGGATAGGAGACGATAGAGGATAGGATAGGATAGAGGATAGGATAGAGAATAGGATAGGATAGAGGATAGGATAGAGGATTGGATATGATAGGGGATTGGATAGGATAGAGGATAGGATAGGATAGAGGATAGGATGGGATAGAGGATAGGATAGGATAGTGGATAGGATAGGATAGAGGATAGGATAGGATAGAGGATGGGATAGGATAGAGGATAGGATAGGATACAGGATAGGATAGGATAGAGGATAGGATAGGATAGAGGATACGATATAGGATTGGATAGGATAGAGAATAGGATACGATAGAGGATAGGATAGGATTGGACTGAGAATAGGATGGGATAGAGGATAGGGTAGGATAGAGGATAGGATAGGATAGAGGATAGGGTAGGATAGAGGATAGGATAGGATAGAGGATAGGATAGGATAGAGGATCGGATAGGATAGAGGATAGGATGAGTTAGAGGATAGGATAGGATAGATTACAGGATAGGACAGAGGATATGATATTAAAGGTGATAGGATAGGATAGAGGATAGGATAGGATAGAGGATACGATATAGGATTGGATAGGATAGAGAATAGGATACGATAGAGGATAGGATAGGATTGGACTGAGAATAGGATGGGATAGAGGATAGGATAGAGGATAGGATAGGATAGAGGATAGGATGGGATAGAGGATAGGATAGGGTAGGATAGAGAATAGGATAGGATGGATGATATTATAGGATAGAGGACAGGATAGGATAGAGGATGCGATATGGTAGAGAAGAGGATTGAATAGAGGAAATGATAGGGGATTGGATAGGATAGAGCATAGGATAGAGAATAGGATAGGATAGAGGATAGGATAGGATAGAGGATAGGATAGAGGATTGGATATGATAGGGGATTGGATAGGGTAGAGGATAGGATAAGATAGAGGATAGGATAGGATAGAGGATAGGATAGGATGGAGGATAGGATAGGGGATGGGATAGGATAGATTATAGGATAGGATTCAGGATAGGATAGGATAGAGGTTAGGATAGAGGATAGGATAGAGGATAGGGTAGGATAGAGGATAGGATAGGATAGAGGATAGGACAGGATAGATAATAGGATAGGATAGAGGATAGGATAGGATAGAGGATGGGATAGGATAGAGGATAGGATGGGATAGAGAATAGCATAGGATAGAGAATAGGATAGGATAAAGGATAGGATAGGTTACAGGACAGGATAGGATAGGATAGAGGATAGGATAGGTTACAGGACAGGATAGGATAGGATAGAGGATAGGATAGGATAGAGGATAGGATAGGATAGAGGATAGGATAGGATAGAGGATAGGATAGGATAGAGGATAGGATAGGATAGAGGATAGGATAGGATAGAGGATAGGATAGGATAGAGGATAGGATAGGATAGAGGATAGGATAGGATAGAGGATAGGATAGGATAGAGGATAGGATGGGATAGATGATAGGATAGGATAGAGGATAGGATTGGATAGAGGATAGGATAGGATAGAGGATAGGATAGGATAGAGGATAGGATAGGGGATTGGATACGATAGGGGATAGGATAGGATTGGACTGAGAATAGGATGGGATAGAGGATAGGATAGGATAGAGGATAGGATAGGATAGAGGATAGGGTAGGATAGAGGATAGGATAGGATAGAGGATAGGATAGGATAGAGGATAGGATAGAGAATAGGATAGGATAGAGGATAGGATAGAGGATTGGATATGATAGGGGATTGGATAGGATAGAGGATAGGATAGGATAGAGGATAGGATGGGATAGAGGATAGGATAGGATAGTGGATAGGATAGGATAGAGGATAGGATAGGATAGAGGATGGGATAGGATAGAGGATAGGATAGGATACAGGATAGGATAGGATAGAGGATAGGATAGGATAGAGGATACGATATAGGATTGGATAGGATAGAGAATAGGATACGATAGAGGATAGGATAGGATTGGACTGAGAATAGGATGGGATAGAGGATAGGATAGGATAGAGGATAGGATAGGATAGAGGATAGGGTAGGATAGAGGATAGGATAGGATAGAGGATAGGATAGGATAGAGGATCGGATAGGATAGAGGATAGGATGAGTTAGAGGATAGGATAGGATAGATTACAGGATAGGACAGAGGATATGATATTAAAGGTGATAGGATAGGATAGAGGATAGGATAGGATAGAGGATACGATATAGGATTGGATAGGATAGAGAATAGGATACGATAGAGGATAGGATAGGATTGGACTGAGAATAGGATGGGATAGAGGATAGGATAGGATAGAGGATAGAATAGGATAGAGGATAGGATAGGATCGAGGATAGGATAGGATAGAGGATAGGATAGGATAGAGGATAGGATAGGATACAGGATAGGATAAGATAGAGGATAGGATAGGATAGAGGATACGATATAGGATTGGATAGGATAGACAATAGGATACGATAGAGGATAGGATAGGATTTGACTGAGGATAGGATGGGATAGAGGATAGGATAGGATAGAGGATAGGATAGGATAGAGGATCGGATAGGATAGAGGATAGGATGAGTTAGAGGATAGGATAGGATAGATTACAGGATAGGACAGAGGATATGATATTAAAGGTGATAGGATAGGACAGAGGATAGGATAGGATAGAGGATAGTATAGGACAGAGGATAGGATTGACTATAGATTTTACGATAGAGGATAGGATAAGATAGAGGATAGGATAGGATAGAGGATAGTATAGGACAGAGGATAGGATTGAGGATAGATTAGACGATAGAGGATAGGATAGGATAGAGGATAGGATAGGATGGAGGATATGATAGGATAGAGGATAGGATAGGATAGAGGATAAGATAGGATAGAGGATAGGATAGGATAGAGGATAGTATAGGACAGAGGATAGGATTGAGGATAGATTATACGATAGAGGATAGGATAGGATAGAGGATAGGATAGGATAGAGGATAGTATAGGACAGAGGATATGATTGAGGATAGATTATACGATAGAGGATAGGATAGGATGGAGGATAGGATAGGATAGAGGATAGGATAGGATAGAGGATAGGATAGGATAGAGGATAGTATAGGATAGAGGATAGGATAGAGGATAGGATAGAGGATAGGATAGAGGATAGGATAGGATAGAGGATAGGATAGAGGATAGGATAGGATAGAGATTAGGATAGGATAGAAGATAGGATAGGATAGAGGATAGGATAGGATACAGAATAGGATACGATAGATGATAGGATAGGATAGGATAAAGGATAGGATAGGATAGAGGGTAGGATAAGATAGAGGATAGGATAGGATAGAGGATACGATATAGGATTGGATAGGATAGAGAATAGGATACGATAAAGGATAGGACAGGATTGGATAGAGAATAGCATGGGATAGAGGATAGGATAGGATAGCGGATAGGATAGGATAGAGGATAGGATAGGATAGAGGACAGGATAGGATAGAGGATAGTATCGGACAGAGGATAGGATTGAGGATAGATTATACGATAGAGGATAGGATGGGGGATAGGATAGTATAGAGTATAGGATAGGAAAGAGGATAGGATAGAGGATAGGATAGAGGATAGGATAGGATAGAGGATAGGATAGAGGATAGAATAGAGGATAGGATAGAGGATAGGGTAGGATAGAGGATAGGATAGAGGATAGGATAGGATAGAAGATAGGATAGGATAGAGGATAGGATAGGATAGAGGATAGGATATGATAGAGGATAGGATAGGATAGAGGATAGGATAGAGGATAGGATAGAGGATAGGATAGGATAGAGGATCGGATAGGATAGAGGATAGGATGAGTTAGAGGATAGGATAGGATAGATTACAGGATAGGACAGAGGATATGATATTAAAGGTGATAGGATAGGACAGAGGATAGGATAGGATAGAGGATAGGATAGGATAGAGTATAGGATAGGATAGAGGATAGGATAGGATAGAGGATAGGATAGGATAGAGTATAGGATAGGATAGAGGATAGGATAGACGATAGGATAGTATAGAGGATAGGATAGCATAGAGGATAGGATAGGGTAGAGGACAGGATAGGATACAGGATTGGATAGGATACAGGAAAGTATAGGATTGAGGATAGGATAGGATGGAGGATAGGATAGGATAGAGGATAGGATAGGATAAAGGATTGGATACGTTAGAAGATAGGATAGGGTAGAGGATAGGATAGGATAGAGGACAGGATAGGATAGAGGATTGGATAGAGGATAGGATAGGATAGAGGATATGATAGGATAGAGGATAGGATAGGATAGAGGATTGGATAGGATAGAGGATAGGATAGACGATAGGATAGGATAGAGGATACGACAGGATAGAGGATAGGATAGGATAGAGGACAGGATAGGATACAGGATTGGATAGGATACAGGAAAGTATAGGATTGAGGATAGGATAGGATGGAGGATAGGATAGGATAGAGGATAGGATAGGATAAAGGATAGGATAGGACAGAGGATAGGATAGGGGATTTGATAGGATAGAGGATAGGATAGGATAGAGGATAGAGGATAGGATAGGATAGAGGATAGGATAGGATAGAGGATAGGATAGGATAGAGGATAGGATAGGACAGAGGATAGGGTAGGGGATTTGATAGGATAGAGGATAGGATAGGATAGAAGATAGGATAGGATAGAGGATAGGTTAGGATAGAGGATAGGATAGGATAGAGGATAGGATAGAGGATAGGATAGGATAGAGGATAGGATAGGATAGAGGATAGGATAGGATAGAGGATAGGATAGGATAGAAGATAGGATAGGATAGAGGATAGGATAGGATAGAGGTTACGATAGGATAGAGGATAGGATAGGACAGAGGATAGGATAGGGGATTTGATAGGATAGAGGATAGGATAGGATAGAGGATAGAGGATAGGATAGGATAGAGGATAGGATAGGATAGAGGATAGGATAGGATAGAGGATAGGATAGGACAGAGGATAGGGTAGGGGATTTGTTAGGATAGAGGATAGGATAGGATAGAGGATAGGTTAGGATAGAGGATAGGATAGGATAGAGGATAGGATAGAGGACAGGATAGGATAGAGGATAGGATAGGATAGAGGATAGGATAGGATAGAGGATAGGATAGGATAGAGGATAGGATAGGATAGAGGATAGGATAGGATAGAGGATAGGATAGGACAGAGGATAGGGTAGGGGTTTTGATAGGATAGAGGATAGGATAGGATAGAGGATAGGATAGACGATAGGATAGGATAGAGGAAAGGATAGGATAGAGGATAGGATAGGATAGAGGATAGAGGATAGGAGAGGGTAGAGGATAGGATAGGATAGAGGATAGGATAGGATAGAGTATAGTATAGGATAGAGGCTAGAATAGGATAGAGGATAGGGTAGGATAGAGGATAGGATAGAGGATAGGATAGGATAGGATAGAAGATAGGATAGGATAGAGGATAGGATAGGATAGAGGATAGGATATGATAGAGGATAGGATAGGATAGAGGATAGGATAGAGGATAGGATAGAGGATAGGATAGAGGATAGGATAGAGGATAGGATAGAGGATAGGATAGGATAGAGGATACGATATAGGATTGGATAGGATAGAGAATAGGATACGATAGAGGATAGGATAGGATTGGACTGAGAATAGGATGGGATAGAGGATATGATAGGATAGAGGATAGGATAGGATAGAGGATGGGATAGGATAGAGGATAGGATAGGATAGAGGATAGGGTAGGATAGAGGATAGGATAGGATAGAGGATAGGATAGGATAGAGGATCGGATAGGATAGAGGATAGGATGAGTTAGAGGATAGGATAGGATAGATTACAGGATAGGACAGAGGATATGATATTAAAGGTGATAGGATAGGACAGAGGATAGGATAGGATAGAGGATTGTATAGGACAGAGGATAGGATTGAGGATAGATTATACGATAGAGGATAGGATAGGATAGAGGATAGGATATGATAGAGGATAGTATAGGACAGAGGATAGGATTGAGGATAGATTATACGATAGAGGATAGGATAGGATAGAGGATAGGATAGGATGGAGGATAGGATAGGATAGAGGATAGGATAGGATAGAGGATAGGATAGGATAGAGAATAGTATAGGATAGAGAATAGGATAGATTATAGGATAGAGGATAGGATAGAGGATAGGATAGAGGATAGGATAGAGGATAGGATAGGATAGAGGATAGGATAGAGGACAGGATAGGATAGAGATTAGGATAGGATAGAGGATAGGATAGGATAGAGGATAGGATAGGATACAGAATAGGATACGATAGAGGATAGGATAGGATAGGATAGGATAGAGGATAGGATAGGATAGAGGATAGGATAGGATAGAGGATAGGATAGGATAGAGGATAGGATAGGATTGAGGATGGGATAGGATTGAGGATAGGATAGGATAGAGGATAGGATAGGATGGATGATAGGACATGACAGAGGATGGGATAGGATGGATGATAGGACATGACAGAGGATGGGATGGTATAGAGTATAGGATTGGATAGAGGATAGGATAGGATAGAGGATAGGATAGGATAGAGGATAGGATAGGATAGAGGATAGGATAGGATAGGGGATAGGATAGGATGGAGGATAGGATAGGGTAGAGTATAGAATAGGATAGAGGATAAGATAGGATAGAGGATAGGATAGGATAGAGGATAGGATTGCATAGCGGATAGGATTGGATAGAGGATAGGATAGGATAGAGGATAAGATAGGATAGAGGATAGGATAGGATAGAGGATAGGATAGGATAGAGGATAGGATAGGATAGAGGATAGGATAGGATAGAGGATAGGATAGGATAGATGATAGGATAGGATAGAGGATAGGATGGGATAGAGGATAGGATAGGATAGAGGATAGGATAGGATAGATGATAGGATAGGATAGAGGATAGGATTGGATAGCGGATACGATTGGATAGAGGATAGGATAGGATAGAGGATAGGATAGGATAGAGGATAGGTTAGAGAATAGGATAGGATAGAGGATAGGATAGGATAGTGGATAGGATAGGATAGGATAGAGGATAGGATAGGATAGAGGATAGGATAGGATAGAGGATAGGATAGGATAGAGGATAGGATAGGATAGAGGATAGGATAGGATAGAGTATAGGATATAGGATTGGATAGGATAGAGGATAGGATACGATAGAGGATAGGATAGGGTAGGATAGAGAATAGGATAGGATGGATGATATTATAGGATAGAGGACAGGATAGGATAGAGGATACGATATTATAGAGAAGAGGACCGAATAGAGGAAATGATAGGGGATTGGATAGGATAGAGGATAGGATAGAGAATAGGATAGGATAGAGGATAGGATAGGATAGAGGATAGGATAGAGGATTGGATATGATAGGGGATTGGATAGGATAGAGGATAGGATAAGATAGAGGATAGGATAGGATAGAGGATAGGATAGGATAGAGGATAGGATAGGATAGAGGATAGGATAGGATAGAGGAAAGGATAGGATAGAGGATAGGTTATGATAGAGGATAGGATAGGATAGAGGATAGGATAGGATAGAGGATAGGATAGGATAGAGAATAGGATAGGATAGAGGATAGGATAGGATAGAGGATAGGATAGGATAGAGGATAGGATGGGACAGAGGATAGGATAGGATAGAGGATAGGATAGGATAGAGGATAGGATAGGATAGAGGATAGGATAGGATAGAGGATAGGATAGAGGATAGGATAGAGGATAGGATAGAGGATAGGATAGAGGATAGGATAGGATAGAGGATAGGATAGGATAGAGGATAGGATAGGATAGAGGATAGGATAGGATAGAGGATAGGATAGGATAGAGGATAGGATAGGATAGAGGATAGGATAGGATAGAGGATAGGATAGAGGATAGGATAGGATAGAGAATTGCATAGGATAGAGGATAGAGGATAGGATAGGATAGAGGATAGGATAGGATAGAGGATAGGATAGGATAGAGGATAGGATAGGATAGAGGATAGGATAGGATAGAGGATAGGATAGGATAGAGGATAGGATAGGATAGAGGATAGGATAGGATTGAGGATAGGATAGGATAGAGGAAAGGATAGGATAGAGGATCGGATAGGTGATTGGATAGGATAGAGGATAGGATAGGATAGAGTATAGGATATAGGATTGGATAGGATAGAGGATAGGATACGATAGAGGATAGGATAGGGTAGGATAGAGAATAGGAAAGGATGGATGATATTATAGGATAGAGGACAGGATAGGATAGAGGATACGATATTATAGAGAAGAGGATCGAATAGAGGAAATGATAGGGGATTGGATAGGATAGAAGATAGGATAGAGAATGGGATAGGATAGAGGATAGGATAGGATAGAGGATAGGATAGAGAATAGGATAGGATAGAGGATAGGATAGGATAGAGTATAGGATTGGATAGCGGATAGGATTGGATAGAGTATAGAATAGGATAGAGGATAAGATAGGATAGAGGATAGGATAGGATAGAGGATAGGATAGGATAGAGGATAGGATAGGATAGAGGATAGGATAGAGGATTGGATATGATAGGGGATTGGATAGGATAGAGGATAGGATAAGATAGAGGATAGGATAGGATAGAGGATAGGATAGGATAGAGGATAGGATAGGATAGAGGATAGGATAGGATAGAGGAAAGGATAGGATAGAGGATAGGTTATGATAGAGGATAGGATAGGATAGAGGATAGGATAGGATAGAGGATAGGATAGGATAGAGAATAGGATAGGATAGAGGATAGGATAGGATAGAGGATAGGATAGGATAGAGGATAGGATGGGACAGAGGATAGGATAGGATAGAGGATAGGATAGGATAGAGGATAGGATAGGATAGAGGATAGGATAGGATAGAGGATAGGATAGAGGATAGGATAGAGGATAGGATAGAGGATAGGATAGGATAGAGGATAGGATAGGATAGAGGATAGGATAGGATAGAGGATAGGATAGGATAGAGGATAGGATAGGATAGAGGATAGGATAGGATAGAGGATAGGATAGGATAGAGGATAGGATAGAGGATAGGATAGGATAGAGAATTGCATAGGATAGAGGATAGAGGATAGGATAGGATAGAGGATAGGATAGGATAGAGGATAGGATAGGATAGAGGATAGGATAGGATAGAGGATAGGATAGGATAGAGGATAGGATAGGATAGAGGATAGGATAGGATAGAGGATAGGATAGGATAGAGGATAGGATAGGATAGAGGATAGGATAGGATTGAGGATAGGATAGGATAGAGGAAAGGATAGGATAGAGGATCGGATATGTGATTGGATAGGATAGAGGATAGGATAGGATAGAGTATAGGATATAGGATTGGATAGGATAGAGGATAGGATACGATAGAGGATAGGATAGGGTAGGATAGAGAATAGGAAAGGATGGATGATATTATAGGATAGAGGACAGGATAGGATAGAGGATACGATATTATAGAGAAGAGGATCGAATAGAGGAAATGATAGGGGATTGGATAGGATAGAAGATAGGATAGAGAATGGGATAGGATAGAGGATAGGATAGGATAGAGGATAGGATAGAGAATAGGATAGGATAGAGGATAGGATAGGATAGAGTATAGGATTGGATAGCGGATAGGATTGGATAGAGTATAGAATAGGATAGAGGATAAGATAGGATAGAGGATAGGATAGGATAGAGGATAGGATAGGATAGAGGATAGGATAGGATAGAGGATAGGATAGGATAGAGGATAGGATAGAGGATTGGATATGATAGGGGATTGGATAGGATAGAGGATAGGATAGGATAGAGGATAGGATAGGATAGAGGATAGGATATGATAGAGGATAGGATAGGATAGAGGATAGGATAGGATAGAGGATAGGATAGGATTGAGGATAGGATAGGATAGAGGAAAGGATAGGATAGAGGATAGGATAGGATAGAGGATAGGATAGGATAGAGGATAGGATAGGATAGAGGATAGGATAGGATAGAGGATAGGATAGGATTGAGGATAGGATAGTGTAGGATAGAGAATAGGATAGGATGGATGATATTATAGGATAGAGGACAGTATAGGATAGAGGATACGATATTATAGAGAAGAGTATCGAATAGAGGAAATGATAGGGGATTGGATAGGATAGAGGATAGGATAGAGAATAGGATAGGATAGAGGATAGGATAGGATAGAGGATAGGATAGAGGATTGGATATGATAGGGGATTGGATAGGATAGAGGATAGGATAAGATAGAGGATAGGATAGGATAGAGGATAGGATAGGATAGAGGATAGGATAGGATAGAGGATAGGATAGAGAATAGGATAGGATAGAGGATAGGATAGGATAGAGGATAGGATTGGATAGCGGATAGGATTGGATAGAGTATAGAATAGGATAGAGGATAAGATAGGATAGAGGATAGGATAGGATAGAGGATAGGATAGGATAGAGGATAGGATAGGATAGAGGATAGGATAGAGGATTGGATATGATAGGGGATTGGATAGGATAGAGGATAGGATAAGATAGAGGATAGGATAGGATAGAGGATAGGATAGGATAGAGGATAGGATAGGATAGAGGATAGGATAGACAATAGGATAGAGGATAGGATAGGATAGAGGATAGGATAGGATAGAGGATAGGATAGACAATAGGATAGGATAGAGGATAGGATAGAGGATAGGATAGAGGATAGGATAGGATAGAGGATAGGATAGAGGATTGGATATGATAGGGGATTGGATAGGATAGAGGATAGAGGATAGGATAGAGGATAGGATAGGATAGAGGATAGGATAGGATAGAGGATAGGATAGGATAGAGGATAGGATAGGATAGAGAATAGGATAGGATAGAGGATAGGATAGGATAGAGGATATTATAGGATAGAGTATAGGATATAGGATTGGATAGGATGGAGGATAGGATACGATAGAGGATAGGATAGGGTAGGATAGAGAATAGGATAGGATGGATGATATTATAGGATAGAGGACAGTATAGGATAGAGGATACGATATTATAGAGAAGAGGATCGAATAGAGGAAATGATAGGGGATTGGATAGGATAGAGGATAGGATAGAGAATAGGATAGGATAGAGGATAGGATAGGATAGAGGATAGGATAGGATAGAGGATAGGATAGGATAGAGGATAGGATAGGATTGAGGATAGGATAGGATAGAGGAAAGGATAGGATAGAGGATCGGATAGGTGATTGGATAGGATAGAGGATAGGATAGGATAGAGTATAGGATATAGGATTGGATAGGATAGAGGATAGGATACGATAGAGGATAGGATAGGGTAGGATAGAGAATAGGAAAGGATGGATGATATTATAGGATAGAGGACAGGATAGGATAGAGGATACGATATTATAGAGAAGAGGATCGAATAGAGGAAATGATAGGGGATTGGATAGGATAGAAGATAGGATAGAGAATGGGATAGGATAGAGGATAGGATAGGATAGAGGATAGGATAGAGAATAGGATAGGATAGAGGATAGGATAGGATAGAGGATAGGATTGGATAGCTGATAGGATTGGATAGAGTATAGAATAGGATAGAGGATAAGATAGGATAGAGGATAGGATAGGATAGAGGATAGGATAGTATAGAGGATAGGATAGGATAGAGGATAGGATAGAGGATTGGATATGATAGGGGATTGGATAGGATAGAGGATAGGATAAGATAGAGGATAGGATAGGATAGAGGATAGGATAGGATAGAGGATAGGATAGGATAGAGGATAGGATAGAGAATAGGATAGGATAGAGGATAGGATAGGATAGTGGATAGGATAGGATAGAGGATAGGATAGGATAGAGGATAGGATAGGATGGAGGATAGGATAGGATAGAGGATAGGATAGGATAGACGATAGGATAGGATAGGATAGAGGATAGGATAGGATAGAGGATCGGATGGGGGATTGGATAGGATAGGGGATAGGATAGAGGATAGGATAGGATAGAGGATAGGATAGGATAGAGGATAGGATAGGATAGAGGATAGGATAGGATAGAGGATAGGATAGGATAGAGGATAGGATAGGATAGAGGATAGGATAGGATAGAGGATAGGATAGGATAGAGGATAGGATAGGATAGAGGATAGGATAGGATAGAGGATAGGATAAGATAGAGGATAGGATAGGATAGAGGATAGGATAGGATAGAGGATAGGATAGGATAGAGGATAGGATAGGATAGAGGATAGGATAGGATAGAGGATAGGATAGGATAGAGGATAGGATAGGATAGAGGATAGGATAGGATAGAGTATAGGATATAGGATTGGGTAGGATAGAGGATAGGATACGATAGAGGATAGGATAGTGTAGGATAGAGAATAGGATAGGATGGATGATATTATAGGATAGAGGACAGGATAGGATAGAGGATACGATATTATAGAGAAGAGGATCGAATAGAGGAAATGATAGGGGATTGGATAGGATAGAGGATAGGATAGAGAATAGGATAGGATAGAGGATAGGAAGGATAGAGGATAGGATAGAGGATTGGATATGATAGGGGATTGGATAGGATAGAGGATAGGATAAGATAGAGGATAGGATAGGATAGAGGATAGGATAGGATAGAGGATAGGATAGAGAATATAATAGGATAGAGGATAGGATAGGATAGAGGATAGGATTGGATAGCGGATAGGATTGGATAGAGTATAGAATAGGATAGAGGATAAGATAGGATAGAGGATAGGATAGGATAGAGGATAGGATAGGATAGAGGATAGGATAGGATAGAGGATAGGATAGAGGATTGGATATGATAGGGGATTGGATAGGATAGAGGATAGGATAAGATAGAGGATAGGATAGGATAGAGGATAGGATAGGATAGAGGATAGGATAGGATAGAGGATAGGATAGAGGATAGGATAGGATAGTGGATAGGATACAATAGGATAGAGGATAGGATAGGATAGAGGATAGGATAGGATGGAGGATAGGATAGGATAGAGGATAGGATAGGATAGAGGATAGGATAGGATGGAGGATAGGATAGGATAGAGGATAGGTTAGGATAGAGGATAGGATAGGATAGAGGATAGGATAGGATAGGATAGAGGATAGGATAGGATAGAGGATAGGATAGGATAGAGGATCGGATGGGGGATTGGATAGGATAGGGGATAGGATAGAGGATAAGATAGGATAGAGGATAGGATAGGATAGAGGATAGGATAGGATAGAGGATAGGATAGGATAGAGGATAGGATAGGATAGAGGATAGGATAGAGGATAGGATAGGATAGTGGATAGGATACAATAGGATAGAGGATAGGATAGGATAGAGGATAGGATAGGATGGAGGACAGGATAGGATAGAGGATAGGATAGGATAGAGGATAGGATAGGATGGAGGATAGGATAGGATAGAGGATAGGTTAGGATAGAGGATAGGATAGGATAGAGGATAGGATAGGATAGGATAGAGGATAGGATAGGATAGAGGATAGGATAGGATAGAGGATCGGATGGGGGATTGGATAGGATAGGGGATAGGATAGAGGATAAGATAGGATAGAGGATAGGATAGGATAGAGGATAGGATAGGATAGAGGATAGGATAGAGAATAGGATAGGATAGAGGATAGGATAGAGAATAGGATAGGATAGAGGATAGGATAGGATAGTGGATAGGATAGGATAGGATAGAGGATAGGATAGGATAGAGGATAGGATAGGATAGAGGATAGGATAGGATAGAGGATAGGATAGGATAGAGGATAGGATAGGATAGAGGATAGGATAGGATAGAGGATAGGATAGGATAGAGGATAGGATAGGATAGAGGATAGGATAGGATAGAGGATAGGATAGGATAGAGGATAGGATAGGATAGAGGATAGGATAGGATAGAGGATAGGATAGGATAGAGGATAGGATAGGATAGAGGATAGGATAGGATAGAGGATAGGATAGGATAGGATAGAGGATAGGATAGGATAGAGGATAGGATAGGGTAGAGGATAGGATAGGATAGAGGATAGGATAGGATAGAGGATCGGATGGGCGATTGGATAGGATAGAGGATAGGATAGAGGATAGGATAGGATAGAGGATAGGATAGGATAGAGGATAGGATAGAGGATTGGATATGATAGGGGATTGGATAGGATAGAGGATAGGATAGGATAGAGGAAAGGATAGGATAGAGGATCGGATAGGTGATTGGATAGGATAGAGGATAGTATTGGATAGCGGATAGGATTGGATAGAGTATAGAATTGGATAGAGGATAAGATAGGATAGAGGATAGGATAGGATAGAGGATAGGATAGGATAGAGGATAGGATAGGATAGAGGATAGGATAGGATAGAGGATAGGACAGGATAGAGGATAGGATAGGATAGAGGATAGGATAGTGGAGATAATAGGATAGGATAGAGGATAGGATAGGATAGAGGATAGGATTGGATAGAGTATAGAATAGGATAGAGGATAAGATAGGATAGAGGATAGGATAGGATAGAGGATAGGATATGATAGAGGATAGGATAGGATAGAGGATAGGATAGGATAGAGGATAGGATAGGATAGAGGATAGGATAGGATAGAGAATAGGATAGGATAGAGGATAGGATAGGATAGAGGATAGGATAGGATAGAGGATAGGATAGGACAGAGGATAGGATGGGATAGAGGATAGGATAGGATAGAGGATAGGATAGGATAGAGGATAGGATAGGATAGAGGATAGGATAGAGGATAGGATAGAGGATAGGATAGGATAGAGGATAGGATAGGATAGAGGATAGGATAGAGGATAGGATAGGATAGAGGATTGCATAGGATAGAGGATAGAGGATAGGATAGGATAGAGGATAGGATAGGATGGAGGATAGGATAGGATAGAGGATAGGATAGGATAGAGGATAGGATAGGATGGAGGATAGGATAGGATAGAGGATAGGTTAGGATAGAGGATAGGATAGGATAGAGGATAGGATAGGATAGGATAGAGGATAGGATAGGATAGGATAGAGGATAGGATAGGATAGAGGATAGGATAGGATAGAGGATAGGATAGGATAGAGGATCGGATGGGGGATTGGATAGGATAGGGGATAGGATAGAGGATAAGATAGGATAGAGGATAGGATAGGATAGAGGATAGGATAGGATAGAGGATAGGATAGGATAGAGGATAGGATAGGATAGAGGATAGGATAGGATAGAGGATAGGATAGGATAGATGATAGGATAGGATAGAGGATAGGATAGAATAGAGGATAGGATAGGATAGAGGATAGGATAGGATAGAGGATAGGATAGGATAGAGGATAGGATAGGATAGAGGATAGGATAGAGGATAGGATAGAGGATAGGATAGGATAGAGGATAGGATAGAGGATTGGATATGATAGGGGATTGGATAGGATAGAGGATAGGATAAGATAGAGGATAGGATAGGATAGAGGATAGGATAGGATAGAGGATAGGATAGAGAATAGGATAGGATAGAGGATAGGATAGGATAGAGGATAGGATAGGATAGAGGATAGGATAGAGAATAGGATAGGATAGAGGATAGGATAGAGAATAGGATAGGATAGAGGATAGGATAGGTTAGTGGATAGGATAGGATAGGATAGAGGATAGGATAGGATAGAGGATAGGATAGGATAGAGGATAGGATAGGATAGAGGATAGGATAGGATAGAGGATAGGATAGGATAGAGGATAGGATAGGATAGAGGATAGGATAGGATAGAGGATAGGATAGAGGATAGGATAGGATAGAGGATAGGATAGGATAGAGGATAGGATAGGATAGAGGATAGGATAGGACAGAGAATAGGATAGGATAGAGGATAGGATAGGATAGAGGATATTATAGGATAGAGTATAGGATATAGGATTGGATAGGATAGAGGATAGGATACGATAGAGGATAGGATAGGGTAGGATAGAGAATAGGATAGGATGGATGATATTATAGGATAGAGGACAGGATAGGATAGAGGATACGATATTATAGAGAAGAGGATCGAATAGAGGAAATGATAGGGGATTGGATAGGATAGAGGATAGGATAGAGAATAGGATAGGATAGAGGATAGGATAGGATAGAGGATAGGATAGAGGATTGGATATGATAGGGGATTGGATAGGATAGAGGATAGGATAGGATAGAGGAAAGGATAGGATAGAGGATCGGATAGGTGATTGGATAGGATAGAGGATAGTATTGGATAGCGGATAGGATTGGATAGAGTATAGAATTGGATAGAGGATAAGATAGGATAGAGGATAGGATAGGATAGAGGATAGGATAGGATAGAGGATAGGATAGGATAGAGGATAGGATAGGATAGAGGATAGGACAGGATAGAGGATAGGATAGGATAGAGGATAGGATAGTGGAGATAATAGGATAGGATAGAGGATAGGATAGGATAGAGGATAGGATTGGATAGAGTATAGAATAGGATAGAGGATAAGATAGGATAGAGGATAGGATAGGATAGAGGATAGGATATGATAGAGGATAGGATAGGATAGAGGATAGGATAGGATAGAGGATAGGATAGGATAGAGGATAGGATAGGATAGAGAATAGGATAGGATAGAGGATAGGATAGGATAGAGGATAGGATAGGATAGAGGATAGGATAGGACAGAGGATAGGATGGGATAGAGGATAGGATAGGATAGAGGATAGGATAGGATAGAGGATAGGATAGGATAGAGGATAGGATAGAGGATAGGATAGAGGATAGGATAGAGGATAGGATAGGATAGAGGATAGGATAGGATAGAGGATAGGATAGGATAGAGGATAGGATAGAGGATAGGATAGAGGATAGGATAGGATAGAGGATAGGATAGAGGATAGGATAGGATAGAGGATTGCATAGGATAGAGGATAGAGGATAGGATAGGATAGAGGATAGGATAGGATAGAGGATAGGATAGGATAGAGGATAGGATAGGATAGAGGATAGGATAGGATAGAGGATAGGATAGGATTGAGGATAGGATAGGATAGAGGAAAGGATAGGATAGATGATCGGATAGGTGATTGGATAGGATAGAGGATAGGATAGGATAGAGTATAGGATATAGGATTGGATAGGATAGAGGATAGGATACGATAGAGGATAGGATAGGGTAGGATAGAGAATAGGAAAGGATGGATGATATTATAGGATAGAGGACAGGATAGGATAGAGGATACGATATTATAGAGAAGAGGATCGAATAGAGGTAATGATAGGGGATTGGATAGGATAGAAGATAGGATAGAGAATGGGATAGGATAGAGGATAGGATAGGATAGAGGATAGGATAGGATAGAGGATAGGATAGAGAATAGGATAGGATAGAGGATAGGATAGGATAGAGGATAGGATTGGATAGCGGATAGGATTGGATGGAGTATAGAATAGGATAGAGGATAAGATAGGATAGAGGATAGGATAGGATAGAGGATAGGATAGGATAGAGGATAGGATAGGATAGAGGATAGGATAGGATAGAGGATAGGACAGGATAGAGGATAGGATAGGATAGAGGATAGGATAGTGGAGATAATAGGATAGGATAGAGGATAGGATAGGATAGAGGATAGGATTGGATAGAGTATAGAATAGGATAGAGGATAAGATAGGATAGAGGATAGGATAGGATAGAGGATAGGATAGGATAGAGGATAGGATAGGACAGAGGATAGGATGGGATAGAGGATAGGATAGGATAGAGGATAGGATAGGATAGAGGATAGGATAGGATAGAGGATAGGATAGAGGATAGGATAGAGGATAGGATAGAGGATAGGATAGGATAGAGGATAGGATAGGATAGAGGATAGGATAGAGGATAGGATAGGATAGAGGATTGCATAGGATAGAGGATAGAGGATAGGATAGGATAGAGGATAGGATAGGATGGAGGATAGGATAGGATAGAGGATAGGATAGGATAGAGGATAGGATAGGATGGAGGATAGGATAGGATAGAGGATAGGTTAGGATAGAGGATAGGATAGGATAGAGGATAGGATAGGATAGGATAGAGGATAGGATAGGATAGAGGATAGGATAGGATAGAGGATAGGATAGGATAGAGGATCGGATGGGGGATTGGATAGGATAGGGGATAGGATAGAGGATAAGATAGGATAGAGGATAGGATAGGATAGAGGATAGGATAGGATAGAGGATAGGATAGGATAGAGGATAGGATAGGATAGAGGATAGGATAGGATAGAGGATAGGATAGGATAGATGATAGGATAGGATAGAGGATAGGATAGAATAGAGGATAGGATAGGATAGAGGATAGGATAGGATAGAGGATAGGATAGGATAGAGGATAGGATAGGATAGAGGATAGGATAGAGGATAGGATAGAGGATAGGATAGGATAGAGGATAGGATAGAGGATTGGATATGATAGGGGATTGGATAGGATAGAGGATAGGATAAGATAGAGGATAGGATAGGATAGAGGATAGGATAGGATAGAGGATAGGATAGAGAATAGGATAGGATAGAGGATAGGATAGGATAGAGGATAGGATAGGATAGAGGATAGGATAGAGGATAGGATAGAGAATAGGATAGGATAGAGGATAGGATAGGTTAGTGGATAGGATAGGATAGGATAGAGGATAGGATAGGATAGAGGATAGGATAGGATAGAGGATAGGATAGGATAGAGGATAGGATAGGATAGAGGATAGGATAGGATAGAGGATAGGATAGGATAGAGGATAGGATAGGATAGAGGATAGGATAGGATAGAGGATAGGATAGGATAGAGGATAGGATAGGATAGAGGATCGGATGGGCGATTGGATAGGATAGAGGATAGGATAGAGGATAGGATAGGATAGAGGATAGGATAGGATAGAGGATAGGATAGGATAGAGGATAGGATAGGATAGAGAATAGGATAGGATAGAGGATAGGATAGGATAGAGGATATTATAGGATAGAGTATAGGATATAGGATTGGATAGGATAGAGGATAGGATACGATAGAGGATAGGATAGGGTAGGATAGAGAATAGGATAGGATGGATGATATTATAGGATAGAGGACAGGATAGGATAGAGGATACGATATTATAGAGAAGAGGATCGAATAGAGGAAATGATAGGGGATTGGATAGGATAGAGGATAGGATAGAGAATAGGATAGGATAGAGGATAGGATAGGATAGAGGATAGGATAGAGGATTGGATATGATAGGGGATTGGATAGGATAGAGGATAGGATAGGATAGAGGAAAGGATAGGATAGAGGATCGGATAGGTGATTGGATAGGATAGAGGATAGTATTGGATAGCGGATAGGATTGGATAGAGTATAGAATTGGATAGAGGATAAGATAGGATAGAGGATAGGATAGGATAGAGGATAGGATAGGATAGAGGATAGGATAGGATAGAGGATAGGATAGGATAGAGGATAGGACAGGATAGAGGATAGGATAGGATAGAGGATAGGATAGTGGAGATAATAGGATAGGATAGAGGATAGGATAGGATAGAGGATAGGATTGGATAGAGTATAGAATAGGATAGAGGATAAGATAGGATAGAGGATAGGATAGGATAGAGGATAGGATATGATAGAGGATAGGATAGGATAGAGAATAGGATAGGATAGAGGATAGGATAGGATAGAGGATAGGATTGGATAGCGGATAGGATTGGATAGAGTATAGAATAGGATAGAGGATAAGATAGGATAGAGGATAGGATAGGATAGAGGATAGGATAGGATAGAGGATAGGATAGGATAGAGGATAGGATAGAGGACTGGATATGATAGGGGATTGGATAGGATAGAGGATAGGATAAGATAGAGGATAGGATAGGATAGAGGATAGGATAGGATAGAGGATAGGATAGGATAGAGGATAGGATAGAGGATAGGATAGGATAGAGGATTGCATAGGATAGAGGATAGAGGATAGAGGATAGGATAGGATAGAGGATAGGATAGGATAGAGGATAGGATAGGATAGAGGATAGGATAGGATAGAGGATAGGATAGGATAGAGGATAGGATAGGATAGAGGATAGGATAGGATAGAGGATAGGATAGGATAGAGGATAGGATAGGATTGAGGATAGGATAGGATAGAGGAAAGGATAGGATAGAGGATCGGATAGGTGATTTAATAGGATAGAGGATAGGATAGGATAGAGTATAGGATATAGGATTGGATAGGATAGAGGATAGGATACGATAGAGGATAGGATAGGGTAGGATAGAGAAAGGAAAGGATGGATGATATTATAGGATAGAGGACAGGATAGGATAGAGGATACGATATTATAGAGAAGAGAATCGAATAGAGGAAATGATAGGGGATTGGATAGGATAGAAGATAGGATAGAGAATGGGATAGGATAGAGGATAGGATAGGATAGAGGATAGGATAGAGAATAGGATAGGATAGAGGATAGGATAGGATAGAGGATAGGATTGGATAGCGGATAGGATTGGATAGAGTATAGAATAGGATAGAGGATAAGATAGGATAGAGGATAGGATAGGATAGAGGATAGGATAGGATAGAGGATAGGATAGGATAGAGGATAGGATAGAGGATTGGATATGATAGGGGATTGGATAGGATAGAGGATAGGATAAGATAGAGGATAGGATAGGATAGAGGATAGGATAGGATAGAGGATAGGATAGAATAGAGGATAGGATAGAGAATAGGATAGGATAGAGGATAGGATAGGATAGTGGATAGGATAGGATAGGATAGAGGATAGGATAGGATAGAGGATAGGATAGGATGGAGGATAGGATAGGATAGAGGATAGGATAGGATAGACGATAGGATAGGATAGGATAGAGGATAGGATAGGATAGAGGATAGGATAGGATAGAGGATCGGATGGGGGATTGGATAGGATAGGGGATAGGATAGAGGATAGGATAGGATAGAGGATAGGATAGGATAGAGGATAGGATAGGATAGAGGATAGGATAGGATAGAGGATAGGATAGGATAGAGGATAGGATAGGATAGAGGATATTATAGGATAGAGTATAGGATATAGGATTGGATAGGATAGAGGATAGGATACGATAGAGGATAGGATAGGGTAGGATAGAGAATAGGATAGGATGGATGATATTATAGGATAGAGGACAGGATAGGATAGAGGATACGATATTATAGAGAAGAGGATCGAATAGAGGAAATGATAGGGGATTGGATAGGATAGAGGATAGGATAGAGAATAGGATAGGATAGAGGATAGGATAGGATAGAGGATAGGATAGAGGATTGGATATGATAGGGGATTGGATAGGATAGAGGATAGGATAGGATAGAGGAAAGGATAGGATAGAGGATCGGATAGGTGATTGGATAGGATAGAGGATAGTATTGGATAGCGGATAGGATTGGATAGAGTATAGAATTGGATAGAGGATAAGATAGGATAGAGGATAGGATAGGATAGAGGATAGGATAGGATAGAGGATAGGATAGGATAGAGGATAGGATAGGATAGAGGATAGGACAGGATAGAGGATAGGATAGGATAGAGGATAGGATAGTGGAGATAATAGGATAGGATAGAGGATAGGATAGGATAGAGGATAGGATTGGATAGAGTATAGAATAGGATAGAGGATAAGATAGGATAGAGGATAGGATAGGATAGAGGATAGGATATGATAGAGGATAGGATAGGATAGAGGATAGGATAGGATAGAGGATAGGATAGGATAGAGGATAGGATAGGATAGAGAATAGGATAGGATAGAGGATAGGATAGGATAGAGGATAGGATAGGATAGAGGATAGGATAGGACAGAGGATAGGATGGGATAGAGGATAGGATAGGATAGAGGATAGGATAGGATAGAGGATAGGATAGGATAGAGGATAGGATAGAGGATAGGATAGAGGATAGGATAGAGGATAGGATAGGATAGAGGATAGGATAGGATAGAGAATAGGATAGGATAGAGGATAGGATAGGATAGAGGATAGGATAGAGGATAGGATAGGATAGAGGATTGCATAGGATAGAGGATAGAGGATAGGATAGGATAGAGGATAGGATAGGATAGAGGATAGGATAGGATAGAGGATAGGATAGGATAGAGGATAGGATAGGATAGAGGATAGGATAGGATAGAGGATAGGATAGGATTGAGGATAGGATAGGATAGAGGAAAGGATAGGATAGAGGATCGGATAGGTGATTGGATAGGATAGAGGATAGGATAGGATAGAGTATAGGATATAGGATTGGATAGGATAGAGGATAGGATACGATAGAGGATAGGATAGGGTAGGATAGAGAATAGGAAAGGATGGATGATATTATAGGATAGAGGACAGGATAGGATAGAGGATACGATATTATAGAGAAGAGGATCGAATAGAGGTAATGATAGGGGATTGGATAGGATAGAAGATAGGATAGAGAATGGGATAGGATAGAGGATAGGATAGGATAGAGGATAGGATAGGATAGAGGATAGGATAGAGAATAGGATAGGATAGAGGATAGGATAGGATAGAGGATAGGATTGGATAGCGGATAGGATTGGATAGAGTATAGAATAGGATAGAGGATAAGATAGGATAGAGGATAGGATAGGATAGAGGATAGGATAGGATAGAGGATAGGATAGAGAATAGGATAGGATAGAGGATAGGATAGGATAGAGGATAGGATTGGATAGCGGATAGGATAGAGAATAGGATAGGATAGAGGATAGGATAGGATAGTGGATAGGATAGGATAGGATAGAGGATAGGATAGGATAGAGGATAGGATAGGATGGAGGATAGGATAGGATAGAGGATAGGATAGGATAGACGATAGGATAGGATAGGATAGAGGATAGGATAGGATAGAGGATAGGATAGGATAGAGGATCGGATGGGGGATTGGATAGGATAGGGGATAGGATAGAGGATAGGATAGGATAGAGGATAGGATAGGATAGAGGATAGGATAGGATAGAGGATAGGATAGGATAGAGGATAGGATAGGATAGAGGATAGGATAGGATAGAGGATAGGATAGGATAGAGGATAGGATAGGATAGAGTATAGGATATAGGATTGGGTAGGATAGAGGATAGGATACGATAGAGGATAGGATAGTGTAGGATAGAGAATAGGATAGGATGGATGATATTATAGGATAGAGGACAGGATAGGATAGAGGATACGATATTATAGAGAAGAGGATCGAATAGAGGAAATGATAGGGGATTGGATAGGATAGAGGATAGGATAGAGAATAGGATAGGATAGAGGATAGGATAGGATAGAGGATAGGATAGAGGATTGGATATGATAGGGGATTGGATAGGATAGAGGATAGGATAAGATAGAGGATAGGATAGGATAGAGGATAGGATAGGATAGAGGATAGGATAGGATAGAGGATAGGATAGAGAATAGGATAGGATAGAGGATAGGATAGGATAGAGGATTGGATTGGATAGCGGATAGGATTGGATAGAGTATAGAATAGGATAGAGGATAAGATAGGATAGAGGATAGGATAGGATAGAGGATAGGATGGGACAGAGGATAGGATAGGATAGAGAATAGGATAGGATAGAGGACAGGATAGGATAGAGGATAGGATAGGATAGAGGATAGGATGGGACAGAGGATAGGATAGGATAGAGGATAGGATAGGATAGAGGATAGGATAGGATAGAGGATAGGATAGGATAGAGGATAGGATAGGATAGAGGATACGATATAGGATTGGATAGGATAGAGAATAGGATACGATAGAGGATAGGATAGGATTGGACTGAGAATAGGATGGGATAGAGGATAGGATAGGATAGAGGATAGAATAGGATAGAGGATAGGATAGGATAGAGGCTAGGATAGGATAGAGGATAGGATAGGATAGAGGATAGGATAGGATACAGGATAGGATAAGATAGAGGATAGGATAGGATAGAGGATAGGATAGGATAGAGGATACGATATAGGATAGGATAGAGAATAGGATACGATAGAGGATAGGATAGGATTGGACTGAGAATAGGATGGGATAGAGGATAGGATAGGATAGAGGATAGGATAGGATAGAGGATAGGATAGGATAGAGGATAGGATAGAGGATTGGATATGATAGGGGATTGGATAGGATAGAGGATAGGATAAGATAGAGGATAGGATAGGATAGAGGATAGGATAGGATAGAGGATAGGATAGGATAGAGGATAGGATAGAGAATAGGATAGGATAGAGGATAGGATAGGATAGTGGATAGGATAGGATAGGATAGAGGGTAGGATAGGATGGAGGATAGGATAGGATAGAGGATAGGATAGGATAGACGATAGGATAGGATAGGATAGAGGATAGGATAGGATAGAGGATAGGATAGGATAGAGGATCGGATGGGGGATTGGATAGGATAGGGGATAGGATAGAGGATAGGATAGGATAGAGGATAGGATAGGATAGAGGATAGGATAGAGGATTGGATATGATAGGGGATTGGATAGGATAGAGGATAGGATAAGATAGAGGATAGGATAGGATAGAGGATAGGATAGGATAGAGGATAGGATAGGATAGAGGATAGGATAGAGAATAGGATAGGATAGAGGATAGGATAGGATAGAGGATAGGATTGGATAGCGGATAGGATTGGATAGAGTATAGAATAGGATAGAGGATAAGATAGGATAGAGGATAGGATAGGATAGAGGATAGGATGGGACAGAGGATAGGATAGGATAGAGAATAGGATAGGATAGACGATAGGATAGGATATAGGATAGGATAGAGGATAGGATAGGATAGAGGATTGCATAGGATAGAGGATAGAGGATAGGATAGGATAGAGGATAGGATAGGATAGAGGATAGGATAGGATAGAGGATAGGATAGGATAGAGGATAGGATAGGATAGAGGATAGGATAGGATAGAGGATAGGATAGGATTGAGGATAGGATAGGATAGAGGAAAGGATAGGATAGAGGATCGGATAGGTGATTGGATAGGATAGAGGATAGGATAGGATAGAGTATAGGATATAGGATTGGATAGGATAGAGGATAGGATACGATAGAGGATAGGATAGGGTAGGATAGAGAAAGGAAAGGATGGATGATATTATAGGATAGAGGACAGGATAGGATAGAGGATACGATATTATAGAGAAGAGGATCGAATAGAGGAAATGATAGGGGATTGGATAGGATAGAGGATAGGATAGGATAGAGGATAGGATAGAGAATAGGATAGGATAGAGGATAGGATAGGATAGAGGATAGGATTGGATAGCGGATAGGATTGGATAGAGTATAGAATAGGATAGAGGATAAGATAGGATAGAGGATAGGATAGGATAGAGGATAGGATAGGATAGAGGATAGGATAGGATAGAGGATAGGATAGAGGATTGGATATGATAGGGGATTGGATAGGATAGAGGATAGGATAAGATAGAGGATAGGATAGGATAGAGGATAGGATAGGATAGAGGATAGGATAGAATAGAGGATAGGATAGAGAATAGGATAGGATAGAGGATAGGATAGTGTAGGATAGAGAATAGGATAGGATGGATGATATTATAGGATAGAGGACAGGATAGGATAGAGGATACGATATTATAGAGAAGAGGGTCGAATAGAGGAAATGATAGGGGATTGGATAGGATAGAGGATAGGATAGAGAATAGGATAGGATAGAGGATAGGATAGGATAGAGGATAGGATAGAGGATTGGATATGATAGGGGATTGGATAGGATAGAGGATAGGATAAGATAGAGGATAGGATAGGATAGAGGATAGGATAGGATAGAGGATAGGATAGGATAGAGGATAGGATAGAGAATAGGATAGGATAGAGGATAGGATAGGATAGAGGATAGGATTGGATAGCGGATAGGATTGGATAGAGTATAGAATAGGATAGAGGATAAGATAGGATAGAGGATAGGATAGGATAGAGGATAGGATGGGACAGAGGATAGGATAGGATAGAGAATAGGATAGGATAGACGATAGGATAGGATATAGGATAGGATAGAGGATAGGATAGGATAGAGGATTGCATAGGATAGAGGATAGAGGATAGGATAGGATAGAGGATAGGATAGGATAGAGGATAGGATAGGATAGAGGATAGGATAGGATAGAGGATAGGATAGGATAGAGGATAGGATAGGATTGAGGATAGGATAGGATAGAGGAAAGGATAGGATAGAGGATCGGATAGGTGATTGGATAGGATAGAGGATAGGATAGGATAGAGTATAGGATATAGGATTGGATAGGATAGAGGATAGGATACGATAGAGGATAGGATAGGGTAGGATAGAGAAAGGAAAGGATGGATGATATTATAGGATAGAGGACAGGATAGGATAGAGGATACGATATTATAGAGAAGAGGATCGAATAGAGGAAATGATAGGGGATTGGATAGGATAGAGGATAGGATAGGATAGAGGATAGGATAGAGAATAGGATAGGATAGAGGATAGGATAGGATAGAGGATAGGATTGGATAGCGGATAGGATTGGATAGAGTATAGAATAGGATAGAGGATAAGATAGGATAGAGGATAGGATAGGATAGAGGATAGGATAGGATAGAGGATAGGATAGGATAGAGGATAGGATAGAGGATTGGATATGATAGGGGATTGGATAGGATAGAGGATAGGATAAGATAGAGGATAGGATAGGATAGAGGATAGGATAGGATAGAGGATAGGATAGAATAGAGGATAGGATAGAGAATAGGATAGGATAGAGGATAGGATAGTGTAGGATAGAGAATAGGATAGGATGGATGATATTATAGGATAGAGGACAGGATAGGATAGAGGATACGATATTATAGAGAAGAGGGTCGAATAGAGGAAATGATAGGGGATTGGATAGGATAGAGGATAGGATAGAGAATAGGATAGGATAGAGGATAGGATAGGACAGAGGATAGGATAGAGGATTGGATATGATAGGGGATTGGATAGGATAGAGGATAGGATAAGATAGAGGATAGGATAGGATAGAGGATAGGATAGGATAGAGGATAGGATAGGATAGAGGATAGGATAGAGAATAGGATAGGATAGAGGATAGGATAGGATAGAGGATAGGATTGGATAGCGGATAGGATTGGATAGAGTATAGAATAGGATAGAGGATAAGATAGGATAGAGGATAGGATAGGATAGAGGATAGGATAGGATAGAGGATAGGATAGGATAGAGGATAGGATAGAGGATTGGATATGATAGGGGATTGGATAGGATAGAGGATAGGATAAGATAGAGGATAGGATAGGATAGAGGATAGGATAGGATAGAGGATAGGATAGGATAGAGGATAGGATAGAGAATAGGATAGGATAGAGGATAGGATAGGATAGAGGATAGGATAGAGGATTGGATATGATAGGGGATTGGATAGGATAGATGATAGGATAAGATAGAGGATAGGATAGGATAGAGGATACGATAGGATAGAGGATAGGATAGGATAGAGGATAGGATAGAGAATAGGATAGGATAGAGGATAGGATAGGATAGAGGATAGGATAGAGGATTGGATATGATAGGGGATTGGATAGGATAGAGGATAGGATAAGATAGAGGATAGGATAGGATAGAGGATAGGATAGGATAGAGGATAGGATAGGATAGAGGATAGGATAGAGAATAGGATAGGATAGAGGATAGGATAGGATAGAGGATTGGATTGGATAGCGGATAGGATTGGATAGAGTATAGAATAGGATAGAGGATAAGATAGGATAGAGGATAGGATAGGATAGAGGATAGGATGGGACAGAGGATAGGATAGGATAGAGAATAGGATAGGATAGAGGATAGGATAGGATAGAGGATAGGATAGGATAGAGGATAGGATGGGACAGAGGATAGGATAGGATAGAGGATAGGATAGGATAGAGGATAGGATAGGATAGAGGATAGGATAGGATAGAGGATACGATATAGGATTGGATAGGATAGAGAATAGGATACGATAGAGGATAGGATAGGATTGGACTGAGAATAGGATGGGATAGAGGATAGGATAGGATAGAGGATAGAATAGGATAGAGGATAGGATAGGATAGAGGATAGGATAGGATAGAGGATAGGATAGGATAGAGGATAGGATAGGATACAGGATAGGATAAGATAGAGGATAGGATAGGATAGAGGATACGATATAGGATTGGATAGGATAGACAATAGGATACGATAGAGGATAGGATAGGATAGAGGATAGGATAGGATAGAGGATAGGATAGGATAGAGGATAGGATAGAGAATAGGATAGGATAGAGGATAGGATAGGATAGAGGATAGGATAGGATAGAGGATAGGATAGGATGGAGGATAGGATAGGATAGAGGATAGGATAGGATAGACGATAGGATAGAATAGGATAGAGGATAGGATAGGATAGAGGATAGGATAGAGAATAGGATAGGATACAGGATAGGATAGGATAGAGGATAGGATTGGATAGCGGATAGGATTGGATAGAGTATAGAATAGGATAGAGGATAAGATAGGATAGAGGATAGGATAGGATAGAGGATAGGATAGGATAGAGGATAGGATAGGATAGAGGATAGGATAGAGGATTGGATATGATAGGGGATTGGATAGGATAGAGGATAGGATAAGATAGAGGATAGGATAGGATAGAGGATAGGATAGGATAGAGGATAGGATAGGATAGAGGATAGGATAGAGAATAGGATAGGATAGAGGATAGGATTGGATAGCGGATAGGATTGGATAGAGTATAGAATTGGATAGAGTATAAGATAGGATAGAGGATAGGATAGGATAGAGGATAGGATAGGATAGAGGATAGGATAGGATAGAGGATAGGATAGGATAGAGGATAGGATAGGATAGAGGATAGGATAGGATAGAGGATAGGATAGGATAGAGGATAGGATAGGATAGGATAGAGGATAGGATAGGATAGAGGATAGGATAGTGGAGATAATAGGATAGGATAGAGGATAGGATAGGATAGAGGATAGGATTGGATAGAGTATAGAATAGGATAGAGGATAAGATAGGATAGAGGATAGGATAGGATAGAGGATAGGATATGATAGAGGATAGGATAGGATAGAGGATAGGATAGGATAGAGGATAGGATAGGATAGAGAATAGGATAGGATAGAGGATAGGATAGGATAGAGGATAGGATAGGATAGAGGATAGGATAGGACAGAGTATAGGATGGGATAGAGGATGGGATAGGATAGAGGATAGGATAGGATAGAGGATAGGATAGGATAGAGGATAGGATAGGATAGAGGATAGGATAGGATAGAGGATAGGATAGGATAGAGGATAGGATAGGATAGAGGATAGGATAGGATAGAGGATAGGATAGGATAGAGGATAGGATAGGATTGAGGATAGGATAGGATAGAGGAAAGGATAGGATAGAGGATCGGATAGGTGATTGGATAGGATAGAGGATAGGATAGGATAGAGTATAGGATATAGGATTGGATAGGATAGAGGATAGGATACGATAGAGGATAGGATAGGGTAGGATAGAGAATAGGAAAGGATGGATGATATTATAGGATAGAGGACAGGATAGGATAGAGGATACGATATTATAGAGAAGAGGATCGAATAGAGGAAATGATAGGGGATTGGGTAGGATAGAAGATAGGATAGAGAATGGGATAGGATAGAGGATAGGATAGGATAGAGGATAGGATAGGATAGAGGATAGGATAGAGAATAGGATAGGATAGAGGATAGGATAGGATAGAGGATAGGATTGGATAGCGGATAGGATTGGATAGAGTATAGAATAGGATAGAGGATAAGATAGGATAGAGGATAGGATAGGATAGAGGATAGGATAGGATAGAGGATAGGATTGTATAGCGGATAGGATTGGATAGAGTATAGAATAGGATAGAGGATAAGATAGGATAGAGGATAGGATAGGATAGAGGATAGGATAGGATAGAGGATAGGATAGAGGATTGGATATGATAGGGGATTGGATAGGATAGAGGATAGGATAAGATAGAGGATAGGATAGGATAGAGGATAGGATAGGATAGAGGATAGGATAGGATAGAGGATAGGATAGAGAATAGGATAGGATAGAGGATAGGATAGGATAGTGGATAGGATACAATAGGATAGAGGATAGGATAGGATAGAGGATAGGATAGGATGGAGGATAGGATAGGATAGAGGATAGGATAGGATAGAGGATAGGATAGGATAGGATAGAGGATAGGATAGGATAGAGGATAGGATAGGATAGAGGATAGGATAGGATAGATGATAGATAGGATAGAGGATAGGATAGAATAGAGGATAGGATAGGATAGAGGATAGGATAGGATAGAGGATAGGATAGGATAGAGGATAGGATAGGATAGAGGATAGGATAGAGGATAGGATAGGATAGAGGATAGGATAGAGGATTGGATATGATAGGGGATTGGATAGGATAGAGGATAGGATAAGATAGAGGATAGGATAGGATAGAGATAGGATAGGATACAGGATAGATAGAGAATAGGATAGGCTAGAGGATAGGATAGGATAGTGGATAGGATAGGATAGGATAGAGGATAGGATAGGATAGAGGATAGGATAGGATAGAGGATAGGATAGGATAGAGGATAGGATAGGATAGAGGCATAGGATAGGATAGAGGATAGGATAGGATAGAGGATAGGATAGAGGATAGGATAGGATAGTGGATAGGATACAATAGGATAGAGGATAGGATAGGATAGAGGATAGGATAGGATGGAGGATAGGATAGGATAGAGGATAGGATAGGATAGAGGATAGGATAGGATAGGATAGAGGATAGGATAGGATAGAGGATAGGATAGGATAGAGGATAGGATAGGATAGAGGATAGGATAGGATAGAGGATAGGATAGGATAGATGATAGGATAGGATAGAGGATAGGATAGAATAGAGGATAGGATAGGATAGAGGATAGGATAGGATAGAGGATAGGATAGGATAGAGGATAGGATAGGATAGAGGATAGGATAGAGGATAGGATAGGATAGAGGATAGGATAGAGGATTGGATATGATAGGGGATTGGATAGGATAGAGGATAGGATAGTGGATAGGATAGGATAGGATAGAGGATAGGATAGGATACAGGATAGGATAGAGAATAGGATAGGATAGAGGATAGGATAGGATAGTGGATAGGATAGGATAGGATAGAGGATAGGATAGGATAGAGGATAGGATAGGATAGAGGATAGGATAGGATAGAGGATAGGATAGGATAGAGGATAGGATAGGATAGAGGATAGGATAGGATAGAGGATAGGATAGGATAGAGGATAGGATAGGATAGAGGATAGGATAGGATAGAGGATAGGATAGGATAGAGGATAGGATAGGATAGGATAGAGGATAGGATAGGATAGAGGATAGGATAGGGTAGAGGATAGGATAGGATAGAGGATAGGATAGGATAGAGGATCGGATGGGCGATTGGATAGGATAGAGGATAGGATAGAGGATAGGATAGGATAGAGGATAGGATAGGATAGAGGATAGGATAGGATAGAGGATAGGATAGGATAGAGAATAGGATAGGATGGATGATATTATAGGATAGAGGACAGGATAGGATAGAGGATACGATATTATAGAGAAGAGGATCGAATAGAGGAAATGATAGGGGATTGGATAGGATAGAGGATAGGATAGAGAATAGGATAGGATAGAGGATAGGATAGGATAGAGGATAGGATAGAGGATTGGATATGATAGGGGATTGGATAGGATAGAGGATAGGATAGGATAGAGGAAAGGATAGGATAGAGGATCGGATAGGTGATTGGATAGGATAGAGGATAGGATTGGATAGCGGATAGGATTGGATAGAGTATAGAATAGGATAGAGGATAGGATAGGATAGAGGATAGGATAGGATAGAGGATAGGATAGTGGAGATAATAGGATAGGATAGAGGATAGGATAGGATAGAGGATAGGATTGGATAGAGTATAGAATAGGATAGAGGATAAGATAGGATAGAGGATAGGATAGGATAGAGGATAGGATATGATAGAGGATAGGATAGGATAGAGGATAGGATAGGATAG